>NC_058408.1:82158481-82376420 GCF_002201575.2 Neomonachus schauinslandi
CTGGGGAGGGTATGTGCTCTGGTAAGCGCTGTGAATTGTGCAAGACTGTTGAATCACAGATCTGTACCTCTGAAACAAATAATACATTATATGTTAAGAAAAAAAAAAAAAGAAGAAGATAGCAAGAGGGAAGAATGAAGGGGGGGAATCGGAGGGGGAGACGAACCATGAGAGATGATGGACTCTGAGAAACAAACTGAGGGTTCTAGAGGGGAGGGGGTGGGGGGATGGGTTAGCCTGGTGATGGGTATTAAAGAGGGCACGTTCTGCATGGAGCACTGGGTGTTATATGAAAATAATGAATCATGGAACACTACATCAAAAACTAATGATGTAATGTATGGTGATTAACATAACAATAAAAAAATTAAAAAAAAAAAAAAACCCTTGACCCCTGAGGTACTTGGCCCTTAGGTGATCACCATGGCAGCAAGCACTTTGAAGACTTTCTGAGAGGAAGTAAGGGAACTAACGGTGACCCACACCCACCACACATCAGATGCTGTTCTAGACACTTCCACACGCTGTTCTGTTTAATTTCCATTAACAAACCCCATCAGATATAGTCATGCAGTCATTATCAGCCCAGTTTTCACCTGTGAGGGAACCAACATTCTGACAGGTTAAAGAACTTGCCAGTTTCACAGAATAAGAAGCAAAACTAGAATTCTGACCCCGAAGTCGACTCTTCCCTCAGCACCATGATTATGTTCCACACGTGAGAGGTGATGCCCAAGACTGAGCTCTCAGGGCAGACGGTCTGAGTTTGAACCCAGGCTCCAGCAAATTACTCATTCTGGACAAGTTACTCAGCTCCTTTTCCTCAGCTTTCCTCGTTGTGAATGGGGAAATAATGTACCTTCCTCACGGGAAGGACTCAAGGGGTTGATCCAGGTAAAAATCCTCAAAACAGTGCTTGGCACCAATAGGCACCTCATGAATGTTAACTTGTCATGTAGGGACCTTTGCTTGGAATCAAGGTTGCTTCTTGCCTTGGCTTGTCTTAGCTGGGAAGAGGACAGGGTTGGCATATCTTTGAGGCCCGCAGACGTGGCCCCAGCTGAACAGTTAGGGAAGCAGTGGGTCAACCAGGACGGGGCTTCTGCCTGGCAGGGCCAGGAAGAACTCACTGGGAGGCAGTGGGGGGCGGTCCCAGAGCCCCTGAGGAAGTGGGCTGCCCCTGCAGCACTAGATCTGTCTGCTAGGCCGAACACGGAAAAGCACATGGTTTGGGAGACAGAGGCTCCTGAAAACACTTAAAAACTGAAAACCTCTGTTGAAGAATTCAGTGAAGCTGCAGGCTCCTGAAGGTGCTTCCAGGGGATTCAAAGCAGGGGCAAGCGTCCACCTGCGGAGGCAGGTCAAAACCGAGCCCAGAGTGTGCGAAACAAGGCTCGGATCCAAAGCCGACTCGCCCGGGCGTCAGTGGCATGAGCGTCATCTCGTCTGCTGGGGGAGTGGAGGTGCCCATGCAGCCCAGGGGTGACAGACCGAGAGCCAGAGTCTGGCTCGGCTGAAAGTGCCAGGCAGGCCCCATGGGGCAGGCAGACAAGGCGCCGGGTGCTGGCCCGTCCGTACAGCGGAGTGGGTCCAGGCGGGGAAGTGGGTGGCGCTGGGCACATCGGAGGATTTGCGGAGCCACGTGCCGAAGGGACAGAGCGGACCCCGGGGAGAAGGCCTTCAAAGGCCAGCAAAGCCAAGGAGGGGCAAACAAGGGCAGGGCTGGACCACAGGATGGGACCTCTGGTCCACAGCAGAGGAAGCTGGCACTGGGGTGGTTGGTCTTTCCAGCCCTGGCGGGTAGGAGGGGGGTGCGGGTGAGAGAGCGGCTGGCTGCTGTAGGAAATATGGCTCAGGCCCTGTGCTGGCTCGGGGAAAGAGGCCGGGCCCACATGCAGCCCAGTCGCCTGCTAGATGGGCAGCTTCCCTCCGCCCAGGGGAGTCTCTGTTTTCCCCTCTCTCTCTCTCTCTTTTGTTTTAAAGATTTTATTTATTTATTTGACAGAGAGACATAGCGAGAGGGAACACAAGCAGGGGGAGTGGGAGAGGGAGAAGCAGGCTTCCCGCGGAGCAGGGAGCCTGATGCGGGGCTTGATCCCAGGACCCTGGGATCACGACCTGAGCCGAAGGCAGACGCTTAACGACTGAGCCAGCCAGGCACCCCAGTTTTCCCCTCTCTTAATGGGCATCATGCTCTCTGCTTTACAGGGCAAAGTCTAGGCATTACAGAAATAATGCCTGCAGAGGTGCCCGAGGACCCGCATGGTGCGGTGAGGGGGGCCCTCTCCCAGCCCTCTCCCTGCACCCAATTACTTCTACCCAGTCCCTTCACCTCCCCAAATCTTTTTTGTCTCATCTGCAAAATGGAATAAAAACGACAACCTTCTCTCATCATGCATGCGACTTCCTGGAGCTTGATTTGCCCTTGAAGGCAGGGAGAACTCTGCGTGCGGGTCAAGCCCCTGTCTCCTGGCTTCCCTTCCAGCCTCCAGCGCTCAGGACTAAGCAGCGGGCTCCTCTCCGCCAGGTGCCACCTGCAGGGCGGGTCCCAGGGTCCCTTAGCATCTCCTCAGGTCTCCCCACTCCTCGGACCGAATGGCTGTTAGACAAGGTAATGGTGATATATGCAGACCCTCCCGTCAGTGCGCTGGGTGGGTGGCATTAATGGCTATCTTGGAGGTGACATTCCATTAGGGGTGATTGGACTTAATTTTAATGGCAGGATGACTTACTGTTTCATCATCATTTCCCGGGCCTGAAGGTCAGGGGGAAAACTTTCTTTCCTCCAGGAATTACACTTCAAAATCCGCCCAACACCGTGCCAGTCTTGGTTAATGCTAAAATACTGAACTGTAAGGGAACCTCTCTGCACAGACAGGTGTGTTTGTCAATGTGGGTCGCTTGGTTCATTGACCCTGGAGCCAGAGATGACATAGGGTTGAATGCTGACTCCACCACTCGCTGGCTGTGTGGCCTCGGGCAACTTAACCTCTCCGTGCTTCCTAGGGTTGGTATGAGGATTCCATGATGGGGTGTGTGGAAAGTGTTAGAGCGGTGCCTGAAACATGGGACTTGCCATGGAAATGTGGGATCCTGCTTTTAGTTCTTTAGGGAAAGGACCACAAGAAGCAACCGTTTGTAAATCACGTTTGAAACCACAAGTGAGCAGGTAGTCAGGCGAAGGTGAGGGGTTCAAGGGTAGGTAAGTGTGGAAACACAGATTAGGGTTGGTTGTCCAGGCCTCAGAATGCTGAGCTCACGGGATTTAAACCCCATCCTGGATGATGTACCAGCGAATGGAGAGCTTCTGGATGCTTCCCGAGAGGGAAGGTGATGGGAAAGTATTTCTGGAGGCTCTTCACTGAGAGTGGGGATGGAAAGAAAAAAATATATATGAGAGCCATTAGGAAGGAAGCCCCCACGGGAGTTTGCAGTGATTGGATGTGGGGTTGGCGGGGGAGGAGGGGTGTAGGATGACTTTGAGGTGCTGGGGGAGGTGACTAACAGGAAGGTGTCCTCGCTAGGGCGGGAGCGGCTGGTTTGGAGGGGAGAGGGCGTGCTGGTGTTCGGATCCCAGGAGGACGGGCCCGCTGGGAGCCATGTCTGGGCTGGGGATATAGATCGGGGAGTCGTCTGCAGAGATGGGAGGGAGCTTCTCAGCTCTTGAGGGAGGAGAGAGAGCGAGACGAGCACAAGGATGGAGGACGGGAGTAGGGAATGTTCCACAGGGTCCAAAGCTGACAAAGGAAGAGCGGAGTGGGCAGAAGATAGCAGCCAGAGAGAGAGCCAGCAGGGCCTGCCCTGGGTGGGGGCTGGGGGCGAGGCCTGCCGTCTGATGCAGCGGGGAGGCCGAGAGTGGGGAGAAGGGCAGGGTGAACCCCTGGGCAGGTGGTGCAGGTGGGCGCCGGTGAGCTGTGCGCGGCAAACGGGCGCCGGCAGGACGGGAGGTCTCGGGGTGTCGGGCGAGCCAGCCATTAGATTTAGGCTTAAGAATTTGTACAAAGTGCCAGAAACGAGAAGCTATTGTCTTCCTCAAGGGAAAGTACCAACACACCTGGCAGTGTCTGTGCCTTGGTCTTTGGCTCACAGGGCTGCCTTCTGGAACCTGGACCAGGAAACAGTGGTAAGGAGCAGGCCGGGCCTACTGGTCATGCCATTTTGAGCCGTCTGGCCCTGGATTCCCCCTCTGCAATGGAGGTGGTGGTGGGGTGGGTGGGTATTTGTACTGATGGTGCCTGGGGTCCCTTTCTGGCCCCTCAACCCATGAGCCATAACTAAGTCGTTCCTGTGCTCGGCCGACCTCCCGGGACTGAGGGCCGCCCACACTGGGCCCGAGATGGCGCTCCCCGGGCCCGCCTCATGTGTGGGCCGGTAACCCCCGCCCTGCTCAAAGCCCAGTGTGACAAGAATAACTAAGGGTGACATAAAAACATATAGATTGCAGGCAGCTTATGCAAATAGGAACATGTGAGCTGGCCGTTATCATCCTGTTTGTGCGGTCAAGAAACTCGAGGCTCAGAGACTTGACCGAGTTCGCAGAGCCAGTGAGCGGCCGAGCTGGGACTGGAACCAGACACTTGCACTCTTGGCTCAAAACTCTTTCCATCACAGTACACTATTTTCAAATTTAGGTGGAGTAAAGTAAAAATGTCTGGTTTGAGTAGTGTGGACAATTTTGAGTGGTTCCTTGAGATGTTGAACAAAGCTGGTGTGGCCGAATTCACGCAGGGATACCCTGCTGGTCACAGGGGCATGGGCTTCTCCGGCGTGAGAATGGTTCCTTCTGGCCACCTGCTGGCTGACTTAACAACACCCTTCAGAGGGACGCCTGGGTGGCTCAGTCATTAAGCGTCTGCCTTTGGCTCAGGTCATGATCCTAGTGTCCTGGGATCGAGCCCCCCATCAGGCTCCCTGCTCAGCGGGAAGCCTGCTTCTCCCTCTCCCACTCCCCCTGCTTGTGTTCCCTCCCTCGCTGTGTCTCTCTCTGTCAAATAAATAAATAAAATCTTTAAAAAAAAAAGCAAGTTTGTCAAACAACACCCTTCAGGTCTGTCCCCAGTCCAAGGGCCATTTCTTTCAATGTCCCCTGTGCCCCAGGGGATGTGTGGAAAGACAATATGTGTGAAAGCACTCAGCACTGCACTCTAAATTGTCCCTCTCCCCACACAGTTGGCCACTCATTAAGCTCATGCCCTTCCATAGGCCGTCGGTGGAGGATGGGGGTGAGGGGGGCCTGGATGCGGCCTCCGCCCTCTCTTTTATCACTCTATTGCAGGACTAAGCATGCGCCCCCTTATTCCTGAGCGAGTTGGAATCCCTCCACCCTCTACTGAGCAGGCTTGGATGTCCTTTGACATGGACTTGATACCCGGTGTGCTGTTACAAAACAAACCCAAAGGGATATGGGAGTAGAGATGTGGAGAGGCATTCGGTGAGACAAATGTTGGCTGTCAGTCAGTCCATTCCTGTTGGTCAGGCTCATCCCCCCTCGCCTCCTTGCCCCCCGAGAGTCCCACCTCCTGGTTGGTGGTCACGCCTTCGTGTAGTCCCCTCCCACAGTGAACGGGGCTGACCCGTGTGGCCCATAGAAGGTGATGGGAGTGACCAAGTGTGACCTCTGAAGGTGGGTCATAGATGATACTGAGGCTTCTTTTGTCTGGTTCTCTTGGGTAAGTCCCTCTGGGAAGCCAGCTACCACAAGAGGACAGATCCGTGGACAGGTCCCTGTAGTGACGAACAAGGTCTCCCATCAGCAATGACTTGCCAGCGTGTGACCACAGAGCCATCATAGAGGCAGACTCTCCCATGCCGGTCAAGCATTTAGAGGACTGTGGCCTCTGCTGACATTTTCGTGACAATCTCGGGAGAGACCCTCAAGCAGAAGCATCCAGCTGAGTCGCTCCTGGATTCCTGACCCACAGAAACTGTAGCGTAAGAAATGCCGTTGCTGTTTTGAGCTGCTAAGTTTAGGCTAATTTGTTACACAACAACGGATAGCTCATCTGTCCGCAGTAGGCACACAAGGACTTACGAGTCAGTCTGGACTCAGGTACAGGTTACATTTTCCAGTATTTTCTTCCAACATGGTCGCCTATCTACCTCTTCCTCCCTGTGCTGTTTCTGTTGGCGTGCAGGCTGCAGTGGGGCGTTCGGTCCCTTGTGTTCCTGCTATTTGGGTCAGCGTAGGAGTCCAGGCTCTGGAGCTCATCTCACCCTGGCTCAGTGAGGGAGCTGGAGGGCTCCGTCATGAGGGCCCTCGGCCTGGGGACAGACATGAAGGGTGTTGTTAAGTCAGCCAGAAGGTGGGCAGGAGGACACACATTAGCAGGCGGGCTTCCAGAGCCCTCCCCGTCTCCTCCTCCCCCCGAAGCTTCACTTCCCCTGGTGATTCCAGAGGCTGCAGAGGCCACCTGAGACCCACAAAGACCTGGTCTCATGGGCATTTAGGAGGGGCCAAGAACTCCAAGTTTCAAACCAGAGAAGGTGGGGCTGACATATTTTGTCCGCGAATCAGCAGAGACATCCTACGCTAGAAACCCGACTCAAGAGCTTGGAGAGCCCAGGGCTTGGCACACATCCATCCATGCTCTCACAGCCTCTGCCCTGCTCAGAGGACCCTGGGGAGGGGATGGCACCATGGGGCTCACACTTTCAGAGGGACGTGGGAAAACAGGAGTGGCTGTGGGGGTGAATGAGGGGGCTGGTGACAAGTGGGGGACGGCTGGAGGAACGCTGAGGACTCTCTCTCTGCAGGGGAGGCCCACAGGTGCGTCAGAGTCTGGGAATCGTCCATGGGCCCTCTTGTGCCCCCTCAGGATCTAAGGTCTATGATGGGCAGGAGGGGCTTCGTGAGACACATGTCATGAAGAGGGATGGCATGGATGCTTGAGGCACACCATGGGCCTCAGGGAGGAGATGAGCCAAACGCCTGTCCGAGGAGTCACCTGGTCCCAGCCAGATGTCTGAGATGGAAATAAGAAGATGAGGACCTCTCTGGCTGGCTTGTGTACCTCCGAAATCCTTCGGAGGCTGCAATCCTGCCCTTCCTTGCACGGAACATCCATGGGCTGGCAGGAGGAAGGTCCTGCCCTCGGCTGACCTGCCCAGGGCCTCTTGGTGTGTGGCCTGGCTACGCCAGACAGCAATGGCCCATTTGCCTTGACTGTCAGTCCCTGGTTCTTTAGCACTTTTACGGAAAGCAGGGAAAACAGAACATAGTGCCCCATCCCCTCCGAAGAGTGGATGAGTCATGGGCCCCAGGGAACCCGGCCTCTTCCTTCTGTCACTGAGCTTGTGAACCAGGCCCTAGTCCTCCTTCCTCTGCAGTTTTTAATTAGGGAAACAAAGTGGCCTCGCAGACACCAGCGCTGGGATTGTGGACATGGAGGGATGCCTTGGGCAGTGGAGGGCCATGGAGGGGCTGGAGGGCCGTGGCTCTGCTTGGTGCTCAAGCAGACAGTAGCCCAGCCTCCAGCCCTCTGTCTCCAGGACCCCTCCTGGGTGGCCACTGTCCATGTCTCCTGTCCCCTTTGGGCCAGGACCCTCGCTCGGCCCTCGAAGCACCAGGCGGGGGAGAAATCTGTTCCCTCCCTTAGCAACAGAACAAATGCTTTCTCTCCAGCCTGCTACAAAAGCTCAGGGACTGGAGCCTCCCCAAGCCAAACTAGCTTGGTCACATGGATCGTGTTCAGACTGGTGGGAACTGGAGAAACTGGCCTCCCCCGCTCCCTGCGCCCCCACACCCCTCAGTGCTTTCCCTTGGAGTCCCAAATGGGGGAACGAGCACATTCTTTCCTGGGGCAGCTGCTCTGCTAACTTCCACCATGTTGTGCTCTGAGCTCATAACATCAGAGGACTCAAAGGGGGAGCTGCAAGGGCTCAGGCCCGTGGGGACCGGCCGCTTTGGAGACACCAGTTTGCTTTTCTCTTTCCATGGGCTTCAGATGCGCCGGCTCATCTTGCAGAGCTCTTGCTCTTCCGCAAAGTAAGGTAAAACAAAGCTGTGGCCAGGGGTCCCTTAGGCTGGGAAAATATTTAAAGCTGGGGGTGACAGGCTGCCGTCCTGGGCACTCCCAAGAGAAATGCAGATTACTGAGCCAAACCTGAGAGCAGTTGCACATTGTAATCCGGGTAAAGCTCTAAACACCACAGGGAAGTCAGGGCGGGTTTGGGTCCCACGGCAGCACAGAAGGCTGGAGAGGAAACATTCTGGGGTTGGGAGCCTTCTTTTTCCTGGGCTGGCGGCAGGAATGTGCCGCCTGTGGTCGAAGTTGCTCTGCCTAGATGCCCCAACTCAGTGGCCCGAGTCTTCCCAAAGAAGCAGGCACGGGTTCCTCTTGTGGCCAAAATAGCCCCGCTGCTGACCTCGTCTTTTACAAATGGGCAGGAGTCCATTCACATGGGGTGATCCTTATGGGTGTTGTGGGGCACCCCCAGCTGCCCGTTCACCCTTGACCTTGCCCTGTTCTCCAAAGTCAAATTTAGAGGTGGGAAAAATACTTGACGGATGGAAACACAATAGGCTTAGCGGGACCCTGAGGAATTGGTCGGGAAAGACTTAATTTAGTTTGCGTTTTCATTTGAACGGATAATTCATTTTCTTGGTTCAAAATCCAAACTGTGAAAAGCTGGTCTTCTACCCCTGCTCCCATCCTAAGTGAACACTAAGAGTAGTTTCTTGGGCGTTTTTATTGTGCCTGTGTGTGTGTGTACGTAGTTTTTCTTTTTCTTTCCTCCCTTTACAGAAAAGGAAACGTAAATGTCTCATGTAAGAATGGAAGGATCCCCAATCTCATTTAAGGAGGGAGAAATGCACATTGAATCTCCGGTGGAATACCCTTGCGGGAAAGGCTGATAAAAGTTAGCATTATTTGCAAGTGGGTTTGGACTTTGTTCTCTTCGCTTAAGTGTATATCTTGGAGATCTTTCAAATCAGTGCCTAAAGAGTGTCTCCATTCATTTTTACAGCTTTATAGTGTCTTATTTATGGACATGCCATAAATTTATTTAACTAGTTTCCTATTGATGGACCCTTGGGTTGCTTACAATCTTTTGCTCCTACGAACAGTGCTCCCCTGGGACATTTCCTGCATGTGCAGGTACATCTGTAAGATAAATTCCTGCAAATAGGATGGTTGGGTCAAAAGTAAGTGTGTTTATGATATTTACAAGGCTTTCCAGATACTCTGAATGGGGTTGTGCAATATACACAGCCCCTGGTCATCGAGGAGGGATCCTCTTTTCCCACAGCCTCGCCACATGGACATTTCATTGCAGGTTTTTTGTGTGTGTTTTTTTTTTTAAGGTTTATTTATTTATTTATTTGAGACAGAGAGAGAGAAAGCTCATGAGTGAGGGGAAGGGCAGAGGGAAAAAATCTTTCAAGCAGACCCTGGACTGAGTGCGGAGCCCCACGCGGGGCTCCCTTGCAGGACCCTGAGATCATGACCTGAGCGGAAACCAAGAGTCGGTCGCCTAACCAGCTGAGCCACCCAGGTGCCCCTCCTTGCAGTTTTAATCTGCGTTCCTCTTATTAAGGTTCACCTGAGCATTCCATTCGTTTAAGGAGCCACTTTGCATTTCCTTTTCTGTGAGCTGCCTCTGTGTATCCTTTGCCCATCTAAACAAAAATTGTCTTGTTGGCTCCGTCTTTTTCCTTAATCATTTCTAGCTCTTTTCCTGTCAAGGAAAGATCAGCTCTCTGTGATATTTACCTCCACCTTGTTGTCTTTTGAGTTTGCTTATACTGTGTGTGTATGTATAAATTTTTAAAAAATTAGGTGGTAGGATACTATAATCTTTTTTTTTTTTTTAATGGATTCTGGATAAAAAAGAAAGGCTCTCCATACTCCCAGGTTCTACAGGAATTTGCCATGTTTCCTTCTAGTACTTTTATGGTTTCATTTTTTAAAAAATCTTTATATCTTTGATCCACTTGGAGTTGATGCTGTGGCAGAATAGGAGGTATGGTATAATATGCTTAACTCTTTTTCTCTTGTCTTGGTACCATTTACTGGCTTATTCCCTAATGGTTAGACATGTCACCTTTGCAATTTACTGAATTTCTGACCAGAACTGGGTCTATTTCTAGTTGATTCCACCGACTGGGCTGTCTTTCCATTAGCTGGTACAGTGCTGTTGTCCTTGTTGAGACTTTGTGACGTGCTTTGATATGTGGGATGGTTGTTTCTTCTTCCTTTTTTTCCCTTTGTTCTGTTTTCTTATTCCTTTTCCTGGCTATTCTTGTTTGCTACATTTGCCATGTGAACTTTAAAATCTGCTTATTTAGTTAAAAAAAGTGGATATTTGTATTGAAATCACATTGTATAAACATAATTGACTCGATAATGTTAATTATCATGGAGATACTGACATTATTATGAATTGACATGATAGTGAATTTTTCTTTGAACACGGTATGTGTTTCCATTGGTTCTACTCTCCTACTGCATTTTTTTTTTAAAGTAGGCTCCACACCCAGCACAGAGCCCAATGTCGGGCTCGAACTCACGACTGTAAGATCAAGACCTGAGCTGAGATCAAGAGTCGGACACTCAACCGACTGAGCCACCCAGGTGCCCCTCTTCTTTAGCATTTCTTAAGGGTTTTTCTCAGAGACATTTTGCATGAATCTTAAGGTTCTTTTTGCAGATATTTTGTTGTGTTGCCATTGGAAAAAAACCCAACTCTTGAAGGATATACCATTTTCCTCACTGGATCCTCCAACTGATTGCTATTTGTGTATCTAAGTGCTGTTGTTATCCAGTATGTTGGTTGTGTACCAAACTACATTAATGAGCTCATTGTTTGTAGTTGTTGTTGTTGTTGTTGTTTTCAGAAAGCCTTTAATTTAAAGAATAACAATGTTATTGGGGAAATTATCCAAAATGGATGTTTCAGCAATCACAAGAAGGCAGCCACAAATGGGTTTGAGGAAAGTCATAATTGGGGTGGAAATGCTAAAGAGTGTATCTCTTGAGATTTACTGAATTCCTTCCAGTAAGGTGGCATTGGGGGGATGGAATCTGATTTCAGAAACTCCATTTTGGACCAAGATTTAAAAGATGTAAAAGCAGAACCAGTTACTTGGAAGGGCATTTGTGATGAACTCGTATTTGGTCATATTCCTTCAAGCCCCAAAGCACAGAAGGAAAATGCCCAAGGCTGATTGCAGTGAGAAGCAAGGTTCTTGCCCACTACAAAGCCTGTGGCTACAGAAGGAAATGCAGGGCCATTGGCCACCAAGGGTCTGCATCCTTAGCTTTCAGAACCACTCATCAGGGCCCATCAGTGGAAGGATCTTAGAACACAGGGGAAAGAATGGAGATCCATCATGCATCTGTTCTCTTGGAGATGGAAGGACAATAGAATTAACAGATGGCCTATGAAATGACTCGGGAAGGGACAGTTACCATATTCTGCTCTGTCTTGGTTGCCATCTAAGGCAGACCCAGCCCTAACATCCCAACGCCTCGGGAGTCTCCCACATAGTTTATCCAGCCAAGGACTTTGGAGCTTCATCTGGGACTCGGGAACCTTTTAGGGAACAAAGCTTAGCTTCTTCTTCCTTCACCTTCAGCCATCACAAGCAAGAGGAGGGGAAGGAGCTGTTAGACAGTACCAGTGCGTTATGCTTGGTGCCATCTGTACATCATTTTATGTAATCCTCTAAACAAGTCTTCTGAAGCCTCTCTCTGCTCTATGGGTAAGAACGAAGGCTCAGTGGGGCAATTACCTTGCCTAAGGCCAGTCAGCTGGTAAGTGGCCGATGCCGGGTCCAGTGAGGAGAACAGAAGCAGAGCTCTGGACTCCCCCCTGCTCTTGCTTTAATGAAAACAGCTCTGCCTTCACCTACTTTGCTCCCATTACGTTTGGTTTGAAGAATGAATTCTACTGTGAAAGAGTCTCTGTTCTCCAGACAGGTCCATTCTTTTGTTTCTCACCCCCCCCCTTGGGGAGGGGCAGCACCTCCCAACTCCTAGCCCTGCCTTCACCCCATGCCTGCTACTGTTCCTCCTAGTGGATTCTAGTGGATCTGAGGGTCCCATTGAGGGGTGTTATCGGGTGTTGAAAGCTCAGAGGAGCTCAGGGCAGAATTCCATGGCAGGACGGCTGCATTTTGTGAGCAGCACCAGGGCTGGGTGTGGACAGGCAGGCGTGCTCAGAACCAAGCATCTATGCATTGCACCCTTACACTCTTCATTGTGGACCAGGGGATGCAAGGACCTTCCATCAGGCTTGATGGGAACAGGCTCAAACTTTTGAGGATGGTGGTGCAACAAAATGAGCAATGATGTATCATCTGTGGTCCACAGCTGGGGAAGAGTGGTATTCTATTTACAAACACCTAGATATTGGTGTAAGCATTTTATAAATATTAATTTATTTAATCCTCATACCAATTATTGTTTTCACTTTATTATTCTTATTTTCATATAAGAAAACGAGGTACAGAGAGGTTAAATAGCCAGAACAAGATCACATAGCCAGTCCATGGGAGAGCTGGAATGGGGGCCCAGGCCATTTGGATCCAGAGTCCATGATGCACTTACTGCTCATGAAGCATCTCTCATGTGCCCTGGGCTTGGCAGTGGAAATCAGAATCCATTCCAACATGGCCCCTTCCTTCTAATAACTTACAGTCAAGGAGGATCCTACATTTTGAAAGAAGTTTTGCCCTATAAGGTTCTATACCTCATCTCCTACACTTCATTCCTCTGTATAGCTATATCAACCTCACCCAGCTACAAGGATTACAAACAAATACTACAGGAAGTAGTGGTTAATTTTACATATGAGCCAGCATAGGCTATAGTACCCCAATACTAGTTTAGATGTCACTGTGAAGGTATTTTTTAGATATAAATAACATTTAAATCAGTGGATTTTGAAGAAAGCAGATTACCTGTCATAATGTGGGTGGGACTCATCCAATCAGTTGAAGTCCTTAGGAGAAAAAAACTGAGGTTCCTAAGGAAGAAGGACTTCTGCCTCCAGACTTGAGACTGCAAAAGTAACTCTTCCTTGGGTCTTCAGCTTGTCTGTCTGTCCCACAGGTTTCAGACATGCCAGCAATTGTGTGAGCCCCTTCCATAAAATAAACCCCTTTTTCTATATGCACATGCTCTATTGATCTGTTCTTCTGAAGAACCCTGACATTAGGGGAAAAAATTCTATTTCTGAGCCTTGGTATGAAATTCTTCGGTGACAAATGACTTCTGTAAGTAGGTGGCCAGAACGTAAGTGAAGGTGTCTGAGAACAGGAGAATCCTCTGCAGGATTTCTGCAATGCAGATACCTTTTATGTGATCCTCACGGCGTGTGAGTCATGAGTTGTATCTGAGAATTCAAAAATTCTTACCCTGATGCTGGGCTCGGATTTCTACATATTCGAGGTTGGTAGGTTGGAAAGGAAAACCACATCTCCAAGCACAAGGTCCCTCTTTCCAGCAGGAGGGCTCATTTATCCTACCACATGTCACTGCTTCCAGTGTACAACACGAAACATCTACCTCAAGCCAGGAGCTGGGCTGGAAGTTTGCATGTGATGATTCTTGCAACAGCTCTGAATGGTAGGCATAGCGCTTCTGATTTGCTACTTAAAGAGAAACATTTTCTGAAGTGTCACAGTCAGGGGTTGGCACTTACTCATTTTCAGCTGCAGACATGGTGCCCCCCTCTGCAGGGATGGTGAGGGCATCCTATCCCAGTCCTCTGATCAGGTGAGCAAGACACAGAAGATGCTGCTGGGGGAGGATGGTGTGGGGACTGGTTGCCAAGCAAGGACACAAGGGAGTAGCCGAGGGTGCTCCCAGGGATAGGAGAGCCTCTGAGGGGCTTTGCTGGGATTTGAGAGTGCCCCATGAGAGAAGACTGCAAATGGCCTTGGCCATGATTTATGCATCCCAATTAGTTACAACAGCAGCCTTTACTGTGAAGCAAATCCAAGGGGAAAAAATAGCTTTTCCAAACTGGGGACAGTTGCCCCTTGTGCCACATTACGGTGATAAGCACTTGGACCTTATTCTAGGTGACAGTCAAATGAAACCCAAAATTTTCCTCTGAACAAGGCCACTCCATGAAATAGACCTGTCACTCAGTGAGTCTGGCTGTCTCTATGGGCCTCTTGCTAACCCTCAGGAGTACCTTCACAGAAAGCTTGCAGCTCTGCTGATTCAAAGCACTGCATTTCCTTCTGCTCAAGCCTTGGCCAGGAAAAGTCAGGGAGGGACCCATTCCTTAAGCATGTCTGCAACATGTGAATGCAGCTGGGCTCCCAGAGTTTGTTTGAGAGTAACATGTTAAGGAAAGTAGAAATGGACCAGTTATTCCCAGCTGCCCCTTTGCTGTGTTAGTGGTGGAGTCAGGGTGTGGGGCTGCCTTGGAGCCACTCACCACCTGCCATGTTGTTTTTTTGGGAAAATGCACTCCAAGAATCTTTGTTGGTTAGTGGGTTGACTGGCCAATGAATCGATGGATTCATTCATTTATTGAGTCAATCTTTGCCTGCCATACACCAGGAAATTGCCAGGGATGCCAAGACTGTTCTTCTGATCTGAACATCAGCAGTGAGGGGTGCCTGGGTGGGAGATAGGGGACAGTGCTACAAGATGGAGGACCATGCTCCAGCCAGACATTTCCACGTGTCATATCAGGAATCAAGAAGCAGAGGGCAAAGGGCCTGTCACTTGATGTGTGCAGGTCATCCAAACATCAAGTCATCCCAAGTCAGAGAACATTTGGGCTTCCCTGACTCAGTTGGCTGAACCTATGAGCTCCTTGAGGAGCAGGGCGTGTCTTAGAAATTCTGGTATCCTTAGATGCCTCACACAGAACAAGGGCCCATCAGGTCAATCAATACACATTTGATAAAGTGAAACCAACTTTTGTTGTCCTAAAGCTTGCTTTCTTTTGTTTGGTTCTAAGTGGTTAAGAATGTCTTGGCTTGGTTGGAGTCTTGGCTCTCATTGGGGTTTTGTGATCAACTGTGTATTTTAGTGATACGCTTTTCAGTGAATGGAGAGGTTTCTAAAGCACAAATGATGTGTGGGTGTTCCTAGCAGAATGGCTCAATCCTGGTATCCCACCTTGGCCTAGAGAAGTCTAAGAGGCTGGAGAAGGAGGCCAATCGCTTTGTGAAGGCAAGGGCAATTATAATAAAATGCTGTCAGCTAGCTAACGTTCATGGAGCACGTGTTACGTGCCCAACACGGTGCTGAATACTTTTTATGCATTATCTCACGTGATTCTCCAGCAGCTCAACAAGACGCTCTATTTTCCTCCTATTTTTGCAGATGAAGGAAACTGAGGTTTCAAGAAGTTCACAAAGCACATCCAAGGCCCTGTCTTAGGTCAGGCTCCTAGAAGCAGACCCTGAGATGAGGATTCGTGGGCAGGTGACCTGTTAGGGAAGTGATTCCTGGAGAAACCTGCTCAGAGAGCAGGGGGAGCCAACCTGGGAAGCGATCCAGTAGGGGCCATCTCAGAGAAGTCCCTGGGCAGGTGGCTACGGTCTGATCCCGCAGTCCGGCTTGGCTTTGTGGGCATGCATCCTGTGCCGGCATGCGGCTCTCCATGCTCAGGAGGGCCCTGTGCTTGGATTGATGCTCTGCTGTTGATGTCTTGAAATTCTTAATAACTTTGGTACGAGGGACCTGCATTTTCATTTTGCACTGGGCCCTGCAAGGGGGAAGTGTATGCCCCTCAGCGATGCTCCCACTGGGGGCAAGGGGATGGGGGTTCTATACTCCTGCCATCAGCCCTCAGTCCTTGGATAAGGGCTGCCTCTTAATCATTCCCATGTTTTTCTGGTTCCTTATATATGCAAGTAAAGCTGTCTGATGGCCTGTAGGCAATACTCCAAAAAAGAGCTGTAAGTAGTGGCTGTTGGAAGTATAAGCATCCTGAAGGAATGGCAGGATTCAGATTTAGGCCCACAGTTCTTTTTTTTTTTTTTTTAAGATTTTATTTATTTATTCATGAGAGACAGAGAGAGAGAGAAGCAGAGGGAGAAGCAGGCTCCCTCTCCCAAGGAGCAGGGAGCCCGATGCGGGACTCGATCCCAGGACTCTGGGACCATGACCTGAGCCAAAGGCAGACGCTTAACCGTCTGAGCCACCCAGGCGCCCATAGGCCCACAGTTCTTAATCACTCTTCCTTTGACAGGTCACATGGTGGCTTCAGTTCCGCTGTGAACCCCTGTGTCCTTTGGCTCCTCTTCCCTTCTCTTCGCCTTCTGCTGCAGATTGTGGATGAAAGGGGAAGGGGAAGTGAAAGAATGCTAAGTAGGGGTAGGCAGTGGTGCTAGCTGCTGGGATTGCTGTGATTCACAACTATTCTGGGCTGGGTGGGGGGCCACCCAGGAGCCCACGGTGGCCAGGCTGGAACAGCGTCGATGCGCTCATTCAGCTTTCCCTTCAGTTACTTGGTCCTCAAAAGTTTTCTACCAAAACACGAAATCTATACAGTTTTCTGCTTTGCCACCTCTGTGCATTGTATTTATTTATTTTTGAGAAAGAGAGAGAGAGAAAGCAGGTGCAAACTTGTGGGGGAAGGAGAGAGAGAATCTTCAGCAGGCTCCACACCCAGTGCAGAGCCTGATGCAGGACTTGATCCCACGACCCTGAGATCATGACCTGAGCTGAAATCAAGAGTCCGATGTTTAACCACCTGAGCCACCCAGGCAGCCAGTCTCCTGTGCCTTTTTAAAGATGTAATTCTTATGGCTTGGGTCTTTGTACTAAGCTCCTCACAATGTGCATTTTAAAGAGTGTTTTTTTTTTTTTAGCTTAAAAATAGTATTTAACAACATGTTTGTCCCTTGGCAGGTTGCGTTTGTGACTGTGTAGACACATCTCCTCTGTCTCTGTAACACTCTGCCTAAGTAGGATTCGTCTTACTGGTCTACCCAGGGTTTTCTGTCCTGTGTTAAGTTGTGGAAGCCTTGACTACAGAAGCTCTCTGTCAAATGACACATTCATGCAGCCATTCCCAGAAACTTTGGTAGGAAAAAAAAAGGCAAGCAGGCATACAGAATGATCCCCGGAAATAGCTTGCCTTGGCATGCATTTTCAGATGATGGGTTCTAAGTCCTAATAGCAGGGACTGCCCTTTAAAAAAAAATGATCATTCCTCCTACATGCCCATGGACTGTAATGCAAGAGGCACATTCAGTAAATATACTAAATATAAATAAGGAATAAATGTGAGGTGAACTTGCTTCCTGATCTGCACTCCCCGCAATGTTCTGGAAGCATTCAAACATCTCCTGTATACCTGTACTGTGTTCTGAAAAAATGTCCTTCTCGGTCCACTGTGCACCAGCTCTTTAAAAGATCTTGACTTGGAAGCTTTGGCTGCTTGTTCTGAGCTATGCCTTAGTCCCTGGGTTGCTGTCCTCACAGCAGGACTCTGTATGGGAGAAGGGGGTTAGCCAGTGACTCTTCTGGAAGGAGGGTGAAATCACCCTTCTTCCTTCCCTTTGTCTTCATTGTCTTAATGACCCATTTTACCTTGTCATGTTCTCTTCCTCTTCCTCCTAGCATTTTTGGTATGTGCTAACCTTGTATTTTAATTAGGTCCAATTCACTGCACTAGCAAAGATGGTGTGTTCGTCCTGACGAAAGCACCCATCTGTGTGGCTCATCCAGGCCATTGGGTTAGAAACCAACAGGCAAACCACTGCCAAACCTTCGACTTCCTTGCATGGGAAACCAGCAGAAACAGGTTCTCTTTTTTATTTCCACAAAATGTACATCCCCAAAGCACACAGAGAAGCATGTGCTGGATCTTAGTGTCATTGTTTACTCGAGATGCCTACGAAGGCCGAAAGAGGAAGGAGTGGACATTTGGCCATCAAAACCAAACTGGAGGAATCTTCGAAGGAGGAGGAGGCTGAAAAGCTAGGCAGAAGTTGTGATGTGAAGGTCATTCTTTGTGTCTTTACGCAAGTCCTGATCTCAGACGTCCCTGTTTAAACCTCCTGTGTGCTAAAATCCCTACCTCCCACCATAGCTTGTCCCAGGAGAGAAAGAAACCAGCCAAGAAAGCCATTCTCAGAGAGTTTTCTGGGGAACAGAGGGAATGAGAAGGAAGGAGAGACAGGCGTGTGTGGACTCCGGGGATGCTCAGATGCAGCCAGCCTGGAGCCCTCCTTCTGAACTCATCCCTCCCACTCCCCCAGTTTCCACTCCTTGCACCATGTTGCGCAGGACAGACGTCCCATCTGGGAGGGAGTGTCTTGGACCAGCGAAGAGTTCAATTATTTTGAAAGGCCTCATACCCCCTTTCTGGTATGAGGACGGCTCGCTGAAGGGGATCAGCATTTATATCCAATTAGGTCCTTTATTAATGCTTGTTAGTTTCATATTCGAGGAAATTTTCACTCTCTACCTCCACGAGGACAGTCCTAGGCAGTTCCCAAAAAACCATCTCCAGATGAAAAACTATAGACGTGGCCCCCAGGACCCAGTAAAAACTTGCAAACATCATTCGCTCTGTGTCTCTGTCTCTGTCTGTCTGTGTGTGTCTCTCATCTGCCACTTTGCCGTGGCTCACTATCTTCCTCCATCCCACCCACATAACCTCAAAAACTACAGATGAAAATTTTCCATTTTAATTCTGGTATTACAAGGCTATCTGTTTTGCAACTCTGAATTTTTAGTCTGAAAAATGGTACTTTCTATGAGATGTTTGATACTTTTTTTTTTTTTTGGTCTAAGGGACCGAGATGGCTGCAAATACAATACACGTGGTTTAATTAACTCTTAATTTCTTCAAAAGTCAGGGTAATAGTGAAAACCCATTTTAATCGAGAGAGCCCACTCTCATTTAAGGCCTTAAACTTGAGCCTTTGAAAAAATAATGAATCAGGTGGCTTCATACCAGTCCTGCTACTTTGTCCTGCCTTTTAAGGCACCTTCTGATATTACCAGAATCTTCTGATAACAAAAAAATCGAACAATGAAATGCATCGTGACACTCTTTAAAGCAGCCTTTCCTCACTATTACCTGTTATAACCTGAAGGAGCACAGGAGGGACTTCCTCTAGATTGTTTTGATTGGCGTTACAGTGTTTCTAGCTGTCTGATTTGGACCAATATATATACTTCACCAGTGATGCCGTGGAGTGCTTCTTTTTTCGTTTTTAAAGATTTTATTTATTTGAGAGAGAGAGAGAGAGAGTGCACAAGCGGGGGAAGGGGCAGAGGGAGCGGGAGAAGCGGACTCCCCAATGTGCAGGGATCCCAACGCAGGGCTCGATTCCAGGACCCTGGGATCATGACCTGAGCCTAGGACAGCCCTTTAACTGACTGAGTCACCCAGGCGCCCCCCGTGGAGTGTTTCTACTGACGTGTTTGAGAAAGATATTTTTCTTTCCACCGCTATCAGCTCTCTCTCTCTTTCCACTGTGTTTTATTCAGCTCCTGGGTGCATTGTGCAAGTCACCTGGCTTAATAGGTTTTTGCTTTTTGGTGATTTATCGCACTCCTTTCTGGTACTATCCCTGACCGCGCTTGGTTTTCTCTTCTCTCCCCGTGTACAAGGGACATGACCACTGGTAGTTGAAAAATCCTGTCAAGTATATTGGCATAAATCCTTTTTTTTTTTCTGTCTTTCAAGCTACAAGACTTAGATTTTTCTGCATGATATTTTTTTTGTTTTAATGAACTTGACCACACATTGTATAGGATGTTGCTTGCTTGCTTCTCAGTGGTACCAGGTCCTCCGGCCCTGCATACGGGACCAGCTGCATAATTTGTAGGGTCCAGTGAAAACTGGAACTGCAGGGCTCTTCGTTCAATATTATTAGGAAATTTCAGGTTGGTGACAGCAGAGCCTTGGGCCAAGAGTGGGGACCCTGTGCAACTGTACAGACCATGCCCCCACACAGTCCATCATTCCTACAGAAGTAACTTTTTATGACTAACCCTAAGCATGATCTGTGACTTAGCCTTAGTTTGGCCCTGTGCTATTTTTAGCTGGTAAACGGAGTAAGATCATCCTGTATCTCTCGGTGCTTTGAAGAGGTTCCACCGACTACTGGCTTCTCTTGGTGCTACTGAAAATCTACCGTCAAGCTACCCCCCACCCTTGGTTTTGCCCTTTGGCAGTTTTTCCTTACAATGGGTCTAATTTTGTGTATCTTGTTTCAAACCAGTTTTGCTTCCTGAATGATATTCATCCTCTCCTAGAAAGTTCTCAGCCCCTGTCTTCAAAATATTGCCTCTTGTTCCAGTCTTTCTTTCTGGATCTCCTGTGTGAGCTTCATTTATCTTCCGTGTCTTTAACTTCTCTTTCATTTTGGAAAATCTCTTTGTTTTTCTGTGCTGTCCTCCAGGTGATCTCCTTCCACACCATTTCCTGGGTCACAGTTCTCTCTTTAGCTGTCCAATCTGATCATAAAACCCACTCAATAAGTTTCTGGTTTTAATGATATAATATTTCATTTCTAGAAGTTATATTTGGTCCTTTTTCAAATATGCCTGGTCTTTTTTTTTTTTTTTAAAGCAGAGTCTGATTATTTGCTCATAATTTCGATCCTCCCTTTTACATTTTTAAATTATCTTAACCATAATTTTTAGCTCCTTCTGATTGTTTCATTACCCGACGTTCTTGGGGTTCCCGAGGTTCATGACCCATGCTGCCTCTTGTGTCTGTTGACTCTGGTTCTTCGGGCTCGTGTCCCTTGAAGCATTTTGTAGTTTCTGATTGTGAGCTTCTGTTTCAAAGAACACTCACGATGGGAATCTTGTGTGGCTGAGGCTGGGGATTGGTTGCCACAGAGAAGCGGCTCATTTGCTGCAGCAGGTACTTTCTTCATGTTATTTAATAGGCTGGGAGTTCCCAGACCATACAGGTATGTCAGTTTAAACCCCAAGGCTGTGTGAAGTGTGTCCCGAGGTTATGAAACTCAAGGTGACTTTTTTCCTTGCCAGAGCTCCCCCGGTGCTCAGCTGGCTTTGGCCTCAGGGATTTCCTTTACTGATCTCAGCTGTGCTTTTAAAACCATGTTTGTTATTTTTGTACGGCAGATCTAGGTATTTTGTGGCCGGAGGTTTTTCAGATTCTCCTCCATGATAATGCCACAAATGATAGTTTCTGTCATTCTGAATTTCTGAGCCCAGAAAAAGTTTTCTCACTATGATTACATATTTTGAGATTTCCCTAGTCATTAGAGATGGATGGTGGTGAGGGTTGCACAACACTGTGAATGTACTTACTGTCACCAAAAAATGGGTAAGCGGGCCGGGAACCCTGGCCAAACTCATGGCGATTCTGCTGCACTAACCAGAATATTCCCCCTTATTTTTGTGCACAGCTTTTAATTTAGATGAGGTTTTGGTTTTGTTCTACAGAGAAAACAGCTAATGTACTCTTTGCTAAAAATGACTGGAGTGCGCAAATGGTTGGATTTATTTAGTACCAAAATGTGAGATGTTTTAAAAAAAAATCTTAGGAATTTGAGGACACCGGGAGGGTTGCTCAGCATTGAAAAGCGAACCGAGGAAAAAGGCACTTCGGTTCCCCTGTGCCATGCATGCTCCTGGGCTTTGAATAATGCAAGCGTCTCTTTCTGCTGTTCCTTTCTTTTTGCTGTTGAGTTTCCCGCGCCTCTGAGATCCGCTTTACCAGAAAATCAGAAAGTCTTTGCCCAGGGAGGCACCAGAACCCTGAAGTCAGATTACTGTAAAGCTTCCATGGCTGAGTCAGCGGGAGGGCAGCTGATGATCACTTCCTGTCTCACCCAGCGGAAGGAGCTGCCCCAGAAAGGGTTGTTGACGCCGGACCAGCTTTGGGGGGGGGGGGGTTCCTTTACCTCCCCAGGGACCAGGAAGGCTCTCTGCATGGAAGCTTCTGATATCTGGTTGGGAACAATCTAGCCCCACAGACCGGGAAGGAAAGTCATTCATTTATTCATTCATTCATCGGTCCTCCCTCTTTTAGAGTGGAGTAGGGAGGGCTTTGTGGGAACTGTAGGCAGGAAACTTTCAATATGACTGCAGATGTGTACTTAACGTTGGTGTTTTTTTGGCTTGAAAATCTTCATTACTCCGAATGCAAGACACTCAAAAATGTCCATTGTTTTTGTTGTTGTTACTCTTCTGCGAACACGCTTTTAGGAAAATCACGGTGCAGGGGCATGGCCTTTGCTGATGAGGAAATGCTGGCCCCACGTGTTCATTCTTTTTTTTTTTTTTTTTTTCTTTTTCTTTCAAATAACATTTATCCAGCATTATGTATTAGGGCTTTGTACTGGTGCTGTGGGGCTCAAATGATAAATGATAAATAGTCCCTGTCCTTAAGAATCTCCGTCTAGGGGCGCCTGGGTGGCTCAGTCATTAAGCATCTGCCTTTGGCTCAGGTCATGATCCCAGGGTCCTGGGATCGAGCCCCACGTCGGGCTCCCTGCTCGGCAGGGAGTCTGCTTCTCCCTCTCCCACCCCCCTGCTTGTGTGCCCTCTCTCGCTGTCTCTCTCTGTCGAATAAATAAATAAAATCTTAAAAAAAAAAAAAAGAATCTCCGTCTAATGCCTTGTGGAAAGGTCAGCACATATACAGAAAGAAAATGCTAAACAGAACACAATTAATCTTCAAATGATCTAATTAAAGAATCAGAACAAGTAGTCCCATCACTTTTTTTTTATTGTGATAAAACCTACCTAATATAAATTTTCCTTCTTAACCAGTTTTTAGAGGCATTAAGTCCATTCACACTGCTCTGCCATCATCACCCCCATCCACCTCAAGGACTTTTTCATCTTCCCAAACTGAAACTCCATCCTTATTCAACACTAACTCCCTCTCTCCCCTCCCCCAGCCTCTGGCAGCCACCATGCTACTTTCTGTCTCTGTGAATTCGACTCCTCTAGGGACCTCATATAAGTGGAATCTTACAGCATTTGTCGTTTTGTGTCTGGCTTCTCCATTATTTTTTTAATCGAAGGAAATAGGACTTACTGAAAAGAAAATGTCTGCCCTGTCCCTGACTGACTCACCACTTGGCTTGGACCAGAATAAGACGGTCAATGTTCCTTAATGGGCTCAGCTCTGTGACAACATGGCCATTTTCGTATCTTTTCTTGAGGACTCCAGTGTTGTGATTTTAGTTAATTGAAGTCGTTTGACATGATTATAGCCTTAAGAGGCTGCCACTCCCTGAAAACATGTCCCAGCCTCCCTCGTCAGGGGGTGGTGGAGTGAGGTTAGCAGCTTGCAGGTGGACAGTGCGTTGGCCCCGTGGAAAGCCCCACTGGCTTCCACAGGCTGTGTGTCTCACAGTACTTCACATGTGAGCACGTAGAGAGCCCTGCTAATCCCTCAGCCCAGATGCCTGCCAGAAACCTGGGCCCCGAGGACTCCCCTCCAGACGTGTGCTCTGAGCCTGGCTGTCTAAAATCTTCCCTCTGGAACCAATCTGACACTCGCTAAAGGGGCAATATCCCACGGACTGCTTTTGAGTCACATGTTATATGTGAGATCTACCCTGTGTTTGGCGCTGAAACATTTTGGCTTGTCTCACTGGAGTCAAGGAAAGGCCTGAGTTCAAGAGGAGGGCTGGTTCAAGTTTCCCGTCCCTTACAGCACGTGTGGTCTGCTAAATAGAGTCAACATGGGGGCTTTTTGCCATGAACAAGGGGCTCAACTTCTTGCGGTACACCTCTTTATTCCATCAGAATATAAACTCCACGAGGGCTGATCTGATCACTCCTGGATCCTCAGTGCCTACAGGAGAGTCTGGAACAAAGTGTGAATATCTCCTACAAACTGGAGGAAACATCTGTTGTCAGGATAATGAGTATATCAATATACAGACAAGTATGTTGCTAGAAACCAGAAAATGATACCACCGATAAATGCACTAGCTACTTAATCAAGAACTGTTCCCAACTATTCTAGATCTTTAAGAAACTAGAATGGGAAAAAAATGGTTTTTCTTCTTTTTTAAATAAAATTAATTAGTTGTTTTCTCCTAAAATAACATCATTGATTACCTTTCTTCTTAACAAATGTCATAGAGTCTTCTGGATGCATCACTGAAACACTTAGCGTTGAACGAAGAAATTAGCTACTTAAGTTTTCAGGATATCTGTATCTATTGGTTCTCTAGTATGGTTAAATGCTAATATCACCCCTGAGAATGTGATGCAACGTTTGTGAAGAAATTGCTATAACAGGGCCTCTGTGTAACATTTTCTTACGTAGGATTTTATAAAAAAAAACAAAGCAAAACAAAAACTCCCAACAAGCTGAGGTCTTGGAAAATATTAGAAAAGAGCCTCTCTACAGGCTTACCACAGAAGCACATTGTTTTCATTCCCTAACGGACTCTGATTGGTTTTGACTGAGCAGTTCCTCCTTTGTCTCCCGGGCTTGGGCCTCACTTCTGTTTTTTGACCACCAGCCAGCCATGCTGTCTTCATGGAAGTCATGCAGTGGGAGGTGACGTGGTTCTCACTGACTCCTCTGGGGCTTCGCACAGATGTGAAGTCCATCACCAGGACAACTGCTCTCTCAAAGAGGGTGCTGGGACGCTGTGCGGTCTGCCAGAGCAGGGGCTAATGAACAGAACGAGGGTGGATGTTTCCTCTCAGGGTGTCCCCGAATGTCATCAAGGAACCCTCGCCTTTTTTCTCCTTGCTTCTTTCCCCTTATTTGTGTGGTTATCAGTACACATCCCTTTTTCACTTGCAGAGACCACGTCTGGACAAATAAGCCAAAGATGACCCCTATCACTGGAGCTACATTCCATGTTTCTCAAAGAGGATGGCTTTTCAGTTCCCCACAGCTCATGAAGAGGGCCCCTCACTGGACAACAGATCTTTCTGGGCCACTGTCATGCCGGGGATGAGACATCTTCCAAAATATAGGAGATTTTTGGAGCTCTGATCCCGACCCCTACATCCCCAGGCCCTTTTGGACCAGATGGTCTCAGGACCTCATTGTGTCCCTCCATCTGTGACTAGACAAGGGCTAAGGGCATGGGTCAGTGTGGGAACGGGTCGGCAAGAATGCTGTCACCAGCCAGGCCCCACAGCCTCCCGGAGAAGGAGCGGTTGGAAGCGCGGTGCTTTTTGTGTCGGCTGAGGCAGAGCAGGTGCTGAGGCAGGGGATGGGAGGTGAAGCTGAGAGCAGAGTCTTCTCTGGCATAGCGATTCCCGATGGCATTGCTGAGGTACCACTGTCTGTGGCAGCCTGTCTGGGAGGCCATCCCCACCATCAAATCATCTTCAGTGCAGAGAAAGGTAGCTGAGCAGGGTTGCGTGGCTGGGGTGCTACGGCATTGACAACCCTGGTTTCTCCACTCAGCTTTGGTCCCAGGGCCCCCCTTCGGGCTAGTGGCTAGCGGAGGCCAAGGAGGTGCTGAGTGCGTACATAGTGTGGTTTGGGAGCCTTTCAACATGGTGGCGAGGCAGGGTGCTTAGAAGGCGAATGGCCCTGGGATCTACCCTTTGAAATCTACCGGGATTCTGGCACTTTCTTTTACTTGTTGCATTACTTAGGGTGACGGTAGCAGCAATAACTAAGAAACCCTCCAGTTTCAGAGCCTTCACACTGATGTGTACCTCCTGTTCAGGTCCGTGGGTGACCGTCCTCAGGTGGTGATGCAGGAACCCAGGCTCCTTCCAGCTTGTGGCTCTGCTGTCCCCTAGGGCCTTGGAGATCTCTGCACGGAGGGTGAGAGAAAGTGCAGCTTTCGTTAGCCTGAAGTGACACCCACACTTCATTGACTGGAGGGCAGGGAAATGTAATCCCAGTGAGAGCTTTGTGCTGTGGCCGGGAGGGTGTGCGTGTTGACGGACAGTTAGTGTCTCGGTCACAGTCATGGAGTAAACTTCCAAAGCTCCCATTTCCTCATCTGTAAACAAAAATTGAACCTATGTCCGAGAGTCACTGTGAGGACGAGAGCTAACGTGTGTGATGTGGTTAAGCTCGTGCCCGACGTGGACAGGGCATCCCACCTGGGGCTGCGATTACAGCCAACAGAGGAGGGGTGTCTCATCGCCTGGAGCCAGGGGATCCAGGCTCATGCACACCCCAGCTACTGCAAGGGCTCCCTGTCCATCCCGTGCTTCTGCACAAAGAGGTTTCATACGTAAGACTGTTATGCAATATGCATTCTGGATCCTGATTATTAGGTAAATGTGAGTCGGTAATGTATATTATGTATTGTGATTATTTTGTAAATGCAAGTGAACGGCTCACTCTACCGTATGTCCCATGGACTGATATTCCTGGGGCATCGACATAAGCTTTGGAATATTTTCCCATTGTTTGCTATCTTTCAAAAGGCTTTTGTTATCAAAGCAGTATAGATCACTGCAAAAATTGCCAACACACAGAGAGCTATAGAGTGGAGCTGAAAAGTCTCCTTCCCACACTTGGTGCCCCTCTCCTACCACTGTTGGATAAGCAACCATCGTTAACACTTTCGGTAAATCCTTCCAGAAATACTCTGTGTTTATATGCAAGCATACTGAAATCCTCTCTTTTTACACAAAAGCAAATCATGCTAAAATGTTATTCTGCAACTCCTTCTTTTTCTGTTTCCATGTCTGCTCTAACTCGCTGTTTTTAACAGCCACGCTATTCCGTTGTGGCATGAGCCACAGTTTATTTTACCAGAGATGAGAGCTTTATTGGTAGGTAAAAAGACATCAAACTCTTCTTTCCTCCATGTGAGTTGATGGCTAACTCCCCAAGTTGACCTCCCTAGCAAAGTGCAGGTGCCCTCTGAAATCACAATCCCATACAGGTCCCTCCAGGGTCCACGTGCCTCCTACCAGGGCATCCCTCAACAGCCCAGGACATGAACAAGTGCTGTTCAAAAGCTCCTGCCTGTTCTCTCAGGGATGAGGCCCTTGGAGGTAGAAGAAGCTGTCAAAAGTCTGTAGGACGTCCTGTGCCTATAGCCTCAGGCTAGCTTAAAAGAGCAAAGCAGGCTTTATTGTCCCCTCCAGGGCAATGGGCACACTTGGTTCAACCGTCAGAGATTTGGGCCCGGAGGTGGTAGATCAGAAAAGAAATCTTCTTCTGTCTCTCCGTTCATTTGGATTAAGACTTCTTCAGGTAGTGACGAAACCAAGTGGTTCTCGCAAACTTGCTGAGGTCCCAGACGGGCGGTTTAAGGCTCCTGGGCATTTGGAGATCTTGGTGGTTCTGCGTTCAGTGAGGCTGTGAAAATGACTGTGAACCATGTCACTCGTCCAAGCCATGGGAACCCAGCTGGCTTCAGCCCTAGAAGAGCATTTTCCAATTTTCATGCGTTCCTGTGCCACCTTCGGATTTCCTTTTCCCCATCTTTGCAGACCACTTGTACCAATTCATTTAGCATTTATGTATCTGAACAATTGTACTTCTCAACTTACGATCTATTTTAGGTCTGTCTTAATTCCCAAGCAACGTCTAAGAGTCATGGGTTGGGTGTGTTCAGTTATATTTTTTTAAATAAATACATTACAATAAATCAACTCTTTAAAAAATCACTCATCTGCATACCTCCCATGATCAGTGCCCACACGGTGCTTTGGTAATTGCCACCCAAGTGACTCCCATGTCTCTTCAAGAGAGATGCATCCCTTTGAACAATTTAAGAGGAGACCCTTCTGAGATCTTTGAAACATGTAGGATTTACGTGATAGGAAGACAACGTCCATTTATTCTCCTGAATCTATACAGAATGATATTTTTGGCCACAGTGATCCTCATGGAATGTTTTTTGCTTTTTCTGGAAAGCAGATAAATGCCTCCCTTCCCAATTACCACTGAGGATAAGTAGTAAAGAGTGAGGGAGCGTCCAGGGACTCCGGCTCTAGCAGATGTAGACATCTTTTTATTGCCTCAAATGCACTGGGCCAGGCTCACGTTAGTGCTATTTTTAGACTTTCAGATTGACTTGGTGAATCTGGCCTCCTTTTCAACAGATCATATTAATGAACTGCAGTTGGGTCCACAATTGATTCCTCTCGATCACGATTTATTTCGCATGCAGGCAAATGTCCTCAATGTCTCCTTGGGGACTAGTCACCTAGTTTCTAAAACCCCCACTCCGTCTGGGAACAGGCTTTCTCTTTGGCTTGGACATCAGAGGAGAGACTATTCTAGATGGATTCAGTGAAGCGCTTGGATGCACGCTTGGCATCCCTGGCGGTTGTGTTGGGAGTTTGGAATCCGGGCGGTTCTGCATTCAGTTACATGACGCTGATACCTATCAGCTTGGTGGATGAGGCAAGGGCTGCATTACTGGATGACATTTAGGAACATTTCTCCCACCTATTAACATACTCACGAGCTCCATTATTCTAGCAGTCTGCCCAAATGATTCCTCTCCTCCCCTGGCCACACCTTGAAGTATCGCTGTACGTCTGGGTCTCTGAAGGCATTTTTATTTTATGTTCAACAGACTTTTCCTTAAGAGGCTCGCATTTTTCCCGATGGCTCCATGCGAGATCTGGGACCAACTGACTCAGGGTGACCAAGCTCTGGCAAGGGGTCAGGGGGTTAGCGTTGTGTTCTCATATAAAATAATGGGAACACGCGTTTGCACACACAACAGTGCAAGGCGTTGTCCGTCCACACCGAGGGGAGGATAGGTGATGCTGACAAACAATTTCTGCTGGGTCAGGCTGGGCGTTTACTCATGTAACTGATACAGAGAACCAAAGGGACTAATGGAAAGAGAAGACGAGACTTCACCCATGCTCATGTTCCAAACAAACACCTGTCTGTTTTCCGGTGAGTTATGCACTCAAGTTGGGTACATCTCAATCTCGCCAGACAGCTGGATTTATCCCCGCAATATCCAGCTTGGTGCTTTATCCAGGATGCTCGCTTTTCGTCTGGAGTAAGGGTCTCCATGTCACCCAGGAGGCACGTGGTCACAACCATTCCCCCCAGGAGGCAATTTATGTATTCATCTGGATAAACGTGTGATTTGAAAGCTAAAGCTAATGTATAAAACATCATAACTTCATTTTCAGGTCTGACAACTTTTACTATATTATCATCTGCCCTTTGGGTTATTTGAGCTCCTATTTATCATGGAAATCACAGAGAGTTACCTTTTTTATATTAAAGTATAACTGACATACGACATCATTTTAGTTTCAGGTGTAGAGCATAATGATTCGATATTCGTATGTGTTGCGAAATGATCACCACAATAAGGCTAAATAACATCTGTCGCCATACATAATTACAGAATTTTTTTTCTTGTGATGAGAACTTTTAAGATTTACTCTCTTAACAACTTCCAAATATGCAATACAGTGTTATTAAATGTAGTCACCATGCTGTACATGAGATCCCCAGGACTTAAAATAATTTTAACTTTTGGAATTGAGAACTCATGTTGTCCAAATATGTTCTGGGATAGCCTTCAAAAGGGCCAAACCTTAGCTGTCCTACAGTTGACTTGATCTTTTAGAACATCTCCAAGCTGACGGGTTGGACAAAGCACATCAGTAATGAGTCTTGCTGGCTTTGAGATGGAAAGATGAGTGGGAGCTACGGTCTGAGATTGTTCTGGTCTGCGGACAGTTCGGTCTGCTCTCCTCGGGGAAGGTGCAGACGATGGGAGTGGAAAGATCCACCATTCTCCCCATTTCTTCCTTGGGGCTTCCAAGCCCAATTCCGATGGCGTTCATTACGACAGAGTCTGCTACCTAAGGAAACGCGGGGTCCCTAGCAAGAAGTGAACAGTTATTTTCATTCATCCTGAATTAAATAATCAGGGTGCCTGACAGTTAAGTATTACATGACTTTTGGACAGGTGGCCATCAGAAAACCCTGTTTGTTTACCTTAATTCCCTCCAGGCACCAACATATCTGAAATCCTGCAACAAGACTCTGGGAAGTCCCTCGACTCCCCTCATCATCTCTAAACAACGACATTTAGTGGGCTAATGTTTCCTGGTTTGGTACAGTTAGGAAATTTCTAATCTCTGCTGATAAAGGAGTTTACTATTTTTCTAGTGCATGATTCTGAGGGTTTACTGGCTTGAGAATTATAGTTGACTTCAGTAGATCCCAGTTAGGAGGGAGAAGGAGTCATAGTGGAGTGGAGTTTAATCATGGATTTATAAATACTGAATGATAGGCTCGATGCCTAACATTTACCCTTCAAAGATTTTTTAAAAAGATTTTATTTACTTACTTGAGAGAGAGAGAGAGAGAGAGCACGAGTAGGGGGAGGGGCAGAGGGAGAGGGAGAAGCAGACTCCCTGCTGAGCAAGGAGCCCGACACGGGGCTCGATCCCAGGACCCGGAGATCACGATCATGACCTGAGCCGAAGGCAGACACTTAATTGACTGAGTCACCCAGGCGCCCCTATCCCTCAAAGATTTTTTAAAGCCCACAATTGTCTATCATTTATTTGAAACAAATCACACATCCCTCTTTCTGAAAAAGCCTGTCTTCGGGACCCATGCTTCCTTTAATTTGCTATTGGAATTAAGTCCCTTAACCAAGGAGAGGACCCCGTGGGGCTTCTCATGCACATTACATTTTGATTGAAGAATGTCTCATACTGACCCAGGGTCTCCGAACCCCCAGAGGAACCTTGCTGTTTTGGCAGGTCATTCGTCCTTGCCATTTGGGGGATAAAGATGCCGAAGAAAGAAGGAGCAAAGTGCCCATTGCCTCAGGGTTTGTGGATTCTTTCCTTTGAAGACTGGAAGGGGCTTTGCAGATTAGGATCAGCATTCAGAGTGACCTCGCCAAGTCTGTGGAATTAGGACGAAGGCGTATAGGATTCTGAATTAATTAGACCAAGGTTAAAAATCCCAGTTTGACTCTGGGGCAAATTCCTTATATTTGCTGACCCTCAGGTTCTTCATCTGAAAAATGGGACGTAACCATGCCTGCCTCATGGAGTTGCTGTTAGTTAAAATGAAATAAAGAGGGAAAAAACACTTTGCACAGTGTGGAGCATTACCAGAGTCCTGGAATATTCCCAGCAAATGTTGGTTCATTTCCCCTTCACATGCAAAGGAAAAGCGACTTGCCACAAAAGCCAAGTCCCCTTGAGCAGGCCCACAGGGTAAGCTTTGTTTGGGTTGAGGCTGCCAGGAGTGAAACAGCACCCTGACTCTGAAAATGATTATTCAGACCTAAAGCTGCCACCCCAGGTACGGCTGCTTTTTAACCTCTGTGTAGCCCACATCCTGATTATGTTGGTGTTAGGAGTCTGACCTGTCGTTGGGAGGTGGACCGGACCGTCCCCAACATGCCCGTGGGGAGCTGTCCAAACAAAGTTGAGAGAGTGGGCTGTGATCCATGGGTGGCCTCTCTGTGCTTGTCCTGTGCCGACAGCAGTAACAATCGATCAGTCGATCAACAAACCAACCGGTAAAATCATGGATGCTTTCTACGGGCTGACACCGTGGTAAGTGCTTTCCGTCCTGACTCCACAGCAGGACCTCTGCAGGAATACCATGACTCACACATTCCCAGGGAGGCCCTAGGAGTTCTGTGTTGTTTTCATCCCTCACAGATGAGGAAATAGTCCTAGAGAAAGCACTTAATGGTTTACAAAGCATTTTGATAAAGCATATATTTTTTGAGTCTAAAAGCCGTACATAATAGCAGTTGGAAATATGGACAGTAATAGAATTAAAGGAGGAATCCCAGTCGCTCTTCATCCTGGTACTAAGTGAAGCTGCACCACTCATGCCCTTTGGATGGGTTAAAGGATGGAGGTCCGGGTGGTGAGGATACATTTTGGTGACGCAGAAACAAGGGCTGCAAGAGACTGGTCTGTAGCCTGTAAGCAGCGCCAGGGCTCACTCCCATTTTCCTGCATTTCTCGATGTCTCTAATTAGCCAGAGAGTTTTTGGAAGTCTAAATCTCTCTTGGATTTGCCAGTTTTGCTTGCACCTTGGAGGAGGTGTTCGTTCCAAGTGACTGGAGCCGAGGCAGGTGGATCCTGTGAGGGTACGTCTGCCCCTCGGAGGTTTCTAACCTGTGAGCTTCAGGTCCCTGGGGGAGGGGGACCGCCAGAGTCATTTCAGGGGAACTGAGAAGACCTGTGCTGGCCAAGCGTCGCCTGAGGACACCGAATGACTATCGCCTCCCACCCGCGTGAGCTATTATGTGTCAAATTTTATGTAGATGGTTAATGAAATGTATATTTGCTTGTAAGCATACCTAAATTCTTTTTTTTTTTAAGACTTTATTTATTGAGAGAGAGAGAGAAGCATGAGTGGGGAGCAGTGGGTGAGGGGGACAGAGGGAGAAGCAGACTGCCCGCTGAGCAGGGAGCCTGATGCAGGGCTCAATCCCAGGACCCCGAGATTATGACCTGAGTCAAAGGCAGATGCTTAACCGACTGAGCCACCCAGGCACCCCAGCATACCTGAATTCTGTATGGACTTTTGTCATTTTGTATTTTCTTAATCAAGAAATATTAAACATGCAACCATTATCATGTGAGAGTCTGCCACATTTGGGGGATTTACAAAGGCGTGTACAAAGGGGTCCTCATATTGAGAGTATGGGTGCTGCTGATACAGAGGAGACCCAAGGCCAATATGGCGACAAACCACTGAAACCTTAGGCCCAGCAGGGCAGATGCCTGCATCCTGCGTGGGGGACACATAGCAAGAAGACAGTAGGAGTAAGGAGGGACTTCTATGTAATGAGGCCTGGGAACAGCCCACTCATTTATGGGGTCTGTGGCTTGGCATCTTGTTTATGAAATACCCACTTGTTTGTTGATTTTTAAAATGCACTTTTATCGGGGTGCCTGAGTGGCTGAACATTGTGGTAGACACCAGGCTCCTTTGGACACCCTATCCCAGCTTCCGGTGTGCAAAGCATCGGGCTCCCTGCTCAGCGGGGAGCCTGCTTCTCCCTCTCCATCTGCCCCTCCCCCTGCTTGTGTGCTCTCTCTCTCTCTCAAATAAATAAATAAAATCTATAAAATAAAATGCGCTTTTATCTAAACTCACTTTCATGCTGCGTAGACCCAGTCTGTTTGGACAGCTAGCCCAAGAGAAATGGAGGCGCTGACTTACTTTGTGCCTCTGACCACCTTTCAGAGGGAAAAAAAATGATGATATCTAATGTGATGGTGGGAAGAAGCCCCCCATGTCCTTTCTCAGGGCGAGGAGAGAGGCCACCATTGAGTGTCAGGGCACCACAATGTATCTCCCTGTGGGGTGCGGCCCCCCGCGGCACCCTCTCGCCTGTCACCTGGGACCCTTCCCTTCTGTCATATAGTTTCAGGTTCCAGGCCTAGTTTCTCTGCCAGATTTTAGGCTTTCTACATACAGGCTGTGACTGCCTCGCCTTCTTTCCTGGGTCCAGCCCAGGACATGTTCAAAAATATTTGTTGAATGAATAAATCAGTGAGTAAATGAATATATGAGTAAGTATGACTTTGACTTTACAAGTTAGAGACTGAAAAAGTTTTAAGGAGATTTTAAAGTCCGAATCACTACTTACTAAATATGCCTATTCAGGGACGCCTGGGTGGCTCAGTTGTTAAGCATCTGGCTTCGGCTCCGGTCATGATCCCAGGGTCCTGAGATCGAGCCCTGCGTCAGGCTCCCTGCTCAGCAGTGAGTCTGTTTCTCCCTCTCCCTCTACCTGCCACTCCTTCTGCTTGTGCTCTCTGTCTCTGAAAAATAAATAAATAAAATTAAATAAATATGCCTATTCAGTTTTTTTCCTTTTATTGCCTGCAAGGATTTATAGAGGGTCAGGGTGTTAAATGAAAAATCTTACTCCCCGCCCCCTCTTAATTATAGAAACAACATATGCTCATTGTAAAAAAATAAATTAAGGAGGTAAGGAAAAGGCTAACTGTCCTTCATAATCACACCTCCGTGTGTCTCCGAGAGCACATCTTTTCAGACTGCCCTGGGTGTGTTCTGCATGGTTTCCACGGAGCCCCCAGACTCTTCCTCTGCCCTGCTCTGTGCCCAGGAGGCTGACCCACTGTGGCCAACACCAGGCTCCTTTGCGCACCCTATCCCAGCTTCCGGTTATGTTCAGCCGGTGGGAGGCACTGGCCAGAGTGAAGCCTGTGGAAGGAAGAGAAGTCAGAACACTGCTCCTTCCCCACAACCACCCCATGGTCAACTGTCCTTCCAGACTTCGGTGTTTACCTCCGGCCTCTCCTGCATGGCTCCGGTCCTAACCAGGGCCGGGACACACGGTCCTCTCCTTGTTCTTCCTGCTCATGGGGTCATGATGCCTTCTCACCACTGCTGGTCTCGGTGTCCCCACCCTGCTTGTTCACTCCGCTGTCCACAGCTCTTGAATCGGTCCCTTCGCTAAAGCTCTTTATAGGAACACACGGGATGGAGGCTGCTTCTGGCCTGATTAAAACAATACCCACCTGTATTTACATACGTGGCGTTGTGCTATACATTTCTATCTGGGTCCCTGCTTTTAAAGTTAACAATACTCTGCAATAGGAATCTTTTAATGCCAGTAGATACAATTATGTTTCCTCATTATTCTATTTGTTAGGATTTTCAATAGGATCTAATTAAATCCCACAAATATTTATTGAGTGCTGTACCTGCCCTTAACGGGGGGTACAGCACTCTGTGGGCCTTAAAACAAAATAACTGGGTGGGAAGTAAGAGGTGTCATACAGGAGATTCTAGCTAAGAGTCATGAGTTCAAAGGAGAGAGTGTGGGTCATGCGGAAGGGCTTGTTGGAGGAGGCAGTACTGTGATAGCTGGTGTGTGCGTGTGCGTGTGTGTGTGTGTGTGTGAAGACTTGAATCAAAAGTAGCGGGAGCCTGGAAGACACCCCAGGCAGAGAGCATGGCAAGCCCCAAGGCCCAGAGCTGAGGACTTATGAGGTTTTTGAGCTGTGAAGAGCCTGGTTCAGCTGAGCAGAATGGAATGTTCTTCCAGGGTACTTTATTCATCTCACCTCTTTTTCTGTTTTTTCTTTAAAGATTTATTTATTTATTTTAGAGAGAGAGTGCACGTGCAGGGGGGACGGGCCGAGGGAGAGAGAAACTTAAGCAGACTCTGCACTCAGCGCAGAGCCTGACGCGGGGCTCGATCTCACAACCCTGAGATCATGACCTGAGCCAAAATCAAGAGTCGGACGCTTAACCGACTGCGCCACCTTTAAAACAATTCATCTCACCTTTAAAGCAATTTTCTGCAATGGGTATCATTTTTGTCTCCCTTCTAGATTATCATCTCTTCGAGGCCAAGGACCATCTTTCACATCATTTTATAGACCATATACTTAGAATAGGGTAGGGATTCCCAGTAAAGGTTTGTTCAGTGAATCCGAATAGATAACCCTCTGATGGGAATGGAAATTCGTTGTCAGATCGTGATGGGAAATGCTTTGGACTTGCCACCTTCTGGTCAATGTCCCCTCTCTCTTTTTGGACCCTTTTTGCTCTTTCAGGCTTAACTGGAATCATAGATATGAAAATGCTTTCTGGACAGGGACACTATCTCCTGAGCAGATAGGTCCCATTTTCCCATCTATTCATTCTTCTACTTGTGGGTCGGAAGCCCTGACTCATGTTAACCAGAGAAACAGACTGCACGTGGTTCTGCAGAATCAGGCTGGTCTTTGAAACAGAGAGCAAAACAAGAACTGAGTTTGGCTTTTCTCCCAATATGAAAAGTCCTGAAGATCTCTCTTTTCCCACCCCCTTCTCCTCCGGCCGACCCAAGAAAAGCCAGAGAGCGCCAACTTTTGCCCAGGCGCTCTGTTTCTCCTCTCTTCTCCACATTCTGCCTCTGGGGCTTGGTCAAGGCTGAAGGCATTGATTGTCGGGCAAGAGAATACAACAAAGACCGGGAGATTTGTACAACACTTGCGTAGGCAGCGAGGGGGCTGTTGGGTGATGATGGTGTGCAGCAACCACAGTTACGAAACAGAAGAAGAGACGAGTGTGGGCATGGACATGCGCTCCGCCATGCTCGGGCTGTGTGTGAGCCTTTGCTATGAGGCAGCTCGCCCTTGCATGGCTCAGGGACTCACCGAAGTTTATTCTTTTTCTCCCTACACATGAGTACTCTACCTTTTCTATTCCAAACTCTGTTGGGACAGAAATTTATATTTCTTTGGGAACGATTATCTAGTCATATCATATAAAATACAAATTCCCTTGGAAGTGTGTAGCACTTTGGATGTAGCTGGGGAGAATTATCCATTACCTCTTCATCTCCAATCCCTAAAACAAAACAATATGAAAAAAAAAACCCAAAACTTGAACGTCTGGCTCCCATTCTGAAACCAGTTGTTCGGTAGGCTCATCTGTCGAGAAATGCACAGCTATGTAGATGAATGGCCCTCCCAAAGCCTGTAATATGCTCCTCAGGGAGGAGAGGCACTTCAAACGAAACCAGTTTGCACCCATGGACCCTCGGGGTGTCCTGTTACGATGGTCTTGTAAACATCTAGGAGAACCTGTTGACTGTTGAAAATCCAGATTCTAAATACTATTTACTCCTGAATAATTTGTAATTCCTTTCCCAGCTCAAATAACTATAAACTCCTACAAAGTGCTTTATAAACACTCATTAGAGTATTACAAAAGTCCTTTGAGCTCCACGTGATTATCTCCATTTGGCAGTCGAGTAAACTGAGTCACAAAAGTTGAAAGATCTGCTCAAAGCTTTGCCAGGAGCAAAGACAGGGCAGGGCCAGAACTCAGACATCCTGGCTCCTGGGCTGGTGAGCGGTTCCACAGAACGCGCTGGGATTGGCCACGTCCAGGCTCCTGACCTCTCGGGGTCCCACCGTGCCACGGCCTTCTGTTAACCCATCGTCTAGGACTGGCCGAGGTCCCCTGGCCCCTGAGATACCACTGTCCAGAGGCAAAGGCTCTGCTTTGAAAAGGCCATCAAAACATGTGTCCAAGAGCCACCGATGTCCTTTCGTCCCCAGCAGCCTGGTCTGCCGATTCTCGATGCCTGCTTATAAGGGCCCTCAGACGAATCAGCAGAGAGAGCAGTAAGACATTGGTTTTCTGCTTTTCCTGAAAAGCTGAAAGTAGCCTGGATTTGTGGGGTGTAGTAAACATTTCCTGGTTTGGGGCTGTCCTGCATTTAAACCCACTTATTCTTAGGCTCCACCATCTACCAGGGTAACAGAAAAGGATGGTTACGTGCTCTCCTAGATCCCTGGCACTAGGGTGTGGGCACAGGACCCAACTGGGCCAGCTGACAGCGCTGCCTGGGACTCAAGTGAGTGATAGGAAGAGTGGACTTTGCCGGGTGGCTGGCGGAGATCCCCGCATCCCATGCCCGTCAGGTGCCGCGGGGCCAGCAGGGTGGCCAGGGTCCCGAGGAGGCAGCTTTACCATCAGATTGCTCCTGTCTGTGACCTTGGCTGTGGTTAAAACTGTTGTCCCGGGTGTGCTTGGCTTCCCGCTCATTTCTGGAAACCTCGGGATTGTTTGTGAGTTAGCAGTTTTCCTTCCAACAAATTCCTTCCTGAAGTACACCAGAGTCAAGAGTTTTGTTTGTAGCTGGCTGGGACCAAGGTGCAGAATGAGAGAGCTTTCTCTTTTCCTTTCTCCCTCCCGTTGAGAGATGGGTTCTAAGACTCCGATGAGACTAGGGGTACAGCGGAGACAATAAACATGGCACGATATGGAAAGGCTCGAAAGGTCAGGAGCTGATGTTTGAGGGTGATCTAGCTCATTCTTCTCCAGCAGCGCCAATCCACATCAGCGATGTTGGCTGGTGCATTGTAACCACTCTCCCTGCCATCAGCATGACCAGCGTCATCACCAGCACTACAGCCTCTGACACTCTAACCGTAGAGGTCGTGACTTAGACCAGCATCGATGTGTACCCATCTCCTGTCTCCCCCTAGGCTCCTCTCAGCAGGTTGCTCCCCATCCAGGGTCCCGATGCAACCTGTGTGTGGAGTTGAGGGAGGGCTGCCCACAACGGTGTGTGGGGAGTGAAGAACACGTCTGCCCGGAGCCCCGCATGCTTTTGCCTTTCCTGCTGCTTGGGGATGTGAGGATGCTGTCCGGGCATCTGGAAATCTCAGGAAACAGTGTTTTCACCTATGGTCAGTGGCAGTGAGCAAAATGCCTCTTACTGACTCATAGAAGAAGATCACAGAATAAAAGATAGTATTTGTTGAGTGCTTTTTATGGAGAATCTCATTTGGTCTTCCTAATATCCCTATGAGGAAGGTGCTATTGTTATCCTTAATTTACAAGTAAGACAACTGAGGCACAGAGGTGAGGTGACTCGCTGGGGACTCTTTACTACTGTGCATTGGGCAGGTGCCTGCATGCTACGGGGGTGGCTTCCAAAGCCAACTCTTTCTCACAATTCCATGGAAAGATCATAAAAATATAGATTTCCAGGGTCCACACCCAGAGATTTTAATTCAGCAAATCTTGGGAGGGTGGGGGATGGGGCTTGGAGATTGAGCTGCTACCACGCATCCCAAATGATTCTGAAGGAATCTGTCTCTGGGCAGGTATCAGGCAGCCATTGGCTGACACAAGAGTGTACGCGGCCACTCCCCTTTCCACGTGCTCGGCAGAGAATGCTTCTTGATCACTGTCCTGTTTCCTGACTTGGCCTCGGAGTCCTTCCCAATGCAGGTAGTGACTAGCTTTCACGAGGAGGTGGCTTCAAGACAAAATCAATTTGTCATCTTCAGCCTACAGGATGCAGGAGGAGGACTGAAGAAGCTGGGTTTTTATCACAGGCCACTAACTCAACAAAGAAGGAAAATAATGGGCTATTTCCGTGCCTCAGGTTTCTTTCCGCTCTGTCACAGGGAGATGTTAGAGAACCTTTCATTTTTAGCCTGGAGAGGGTGGATTCTTATCACTAAATTGCTCTATTAGTTTAAGGTTATGCTAGCTACTTTAACATTTTATAACATTTTATAACACATTATAACTGTCATCGAAACTCTTCCGTGTTTGATTTTTTTTTTTAAGTCCTCCAAATGACCAGCTTCTACCCCATGGATTGGATTAGTTTGCATATGTTGGATCTATTTGTTAGGATGGCTCTAAACACCACATCAACTGTTTGATCAGCAGCAGGACATGTGGAAGGGGTTCTGTCCCACCCACTCCTTAAGGCTCCAGGCTGATGGAGGCTCTGCCATCCTCGATGCGTGGCTTCCAAGATCATTCACGCTACGTGTTCACATCTAGGAGATAGACAGGAATGAAAGATAGTGGAGAATTGTCCAGAAACGTTTAAAGAGCATTGGTTGGAAGTCACAATCCATTGGCCAGACTCGGTCACATGGCCATACTCCACCACAAGGGAGGCTGGGAAATGGAGGCTTGCTTGCCCAGGAGGAGAGGGAAGTGGGTTTGGTGAACAGCTAGCTAGAGTCCCCTTGGGAGATACGAGGGGCTGTAGGTGTCCCCAGAAGGAGTGACTGAGGACCACACAATCCAGAGTGGGTGGTGCTTGGGCCAGTGGTATCTAATTTTGTCACTGCTGAGTTGTCCCCCTGTTGGACAATTAAAATACATTCAATGGGACAATTTTCAAATTTTCAGTAGTAAAAAAGCCCCAAACCAAACAAAAAAACAAAAACAATGAATACTTTAGAATTTTCCCCATCATTTTAACAGTCTTTTGTGACTTTTTTGGATTTCTTTATATATGTATAGTTTTAGAAATGCTTGTCTGGCTTACCTCGTGGTTTTGCTCATTAGCTCTTTGTCTCCCAAACTGTTTCCTTGGACTCTAAGGGAAACCTATCCAAATTTGTGCCGGCCTTCTCCATATTCTGAAATATTCCTCCAAGACTGGAGGAATGCACTAACATTTCTGGCTTTGAACAAAAATGTTGGCCTGGGTCCTCTTTCTTGAAAGTCCTTGTCCCTGGGTCTGAAAGGGGCAGGCTCTGGGCTTAGACCCCAGCACGCCCCTCCCTGGTGGTGGCTCCTCTGCAAGTGTATTAACATGCTCACACCTCATCATTCCATTCACCCATGAGGATAGAGATACCCACCTCACAGGACTGTGGCGGGTTGTAGGGGAACATGAAAACTACTACTGTTAACTCCAGGCAATGAGCCACCCACTGGAGTTCAGCTATGTCGGGCTGTGTGGGTAAAGTTTACACCTATGGATAAGCATCTAAACATTTAAGCTCAGAACAAAGATGTGGTCGGGGTGCCCTCCCATGGGCCCAACTCAGAGGTGTCTCCCAGAGTTCTCTCTTGAAACAAACCCTGCGTGCTCTCCAACCAACCCTCACTGCGCCATGACTCAGTTTCCCCGATAAAAGGGGGATACGATGATGGTTCTAAACTCGTTTGCAAAACACGTTGAGAGCCTTGAAATAAAGGTGGTATTTAGTGTGAGTTCAAAGAGTTATGTGATTATTTTATTGCCTCTTTTATTCCTGAGATTTTTCTGTTTGCTTGGCTTACAAACCCAAGCCAGAGCCATAAAATCACTTTTATGCAAGCGCCTTTCACACACATCATGTACCAACTGCACATTTCAATCTATGCATAAAGCACTCAGGAGGGTGGGGGTGGAGACGAGCAGAACAAGAACACCAGCAGTTTCTGCCTAATGGAGGCCATTACTATACACTGTTGCTGAAACTCTTCCACGCTCCATTTTTTTTTTTTTTTTTTAGTGACCGCATGACCCATGAATTGGAGTAGCTTGCACATGTTGGATCTGTTAGGATGGCCCCAAACACCAAGTCAATTGTGTTTCTCAACCCCTTGTTGTTTCTTGTGGGGTCAGTCTATGACTCGCCACATTCTGTCCGGAGTCCCATGACCCCAAAGCAGAGGATGAAAGAAGCTTCGAGCTGGTGTAACTGACCCAGGGTGGGAATCCCCTCTACAGGGCCCCAGGCGGGGGGTAGCACGGCCTTTGCTGGCAAACCCGGGGCCCACCCTCCCTGTTTGGGGAGGCATCCCATTCTATCGTTGGGTGGATCTGGTTGTAAAATGCTCTTCCTAAAGGTGAACAGATGTGTTGGCTATGCTCAGGTGAGTCCCAGGGAGCACTGGTTTCCCATGCTGGCCATGGAAGCTGGCAGCAGGAAAGGCTCGGAAAACTCTGGTCGTCCCGGGCCTCTTTGAGCTCCTGAGCAGGAAGAGAAGATGCACCGGACCCAGGGGTTATTTCTGTTTCGGTTCTTCCTCTGCTCGGTTTTACAGACCATGGCAAGTGGCGGCCCACTTAGATGAGTCAAAGCTTAGGATTAATTTATAGGGATTGACTCTTCAGGGACAGCATTTTTGCTGCTATTCTCCTTCTGTGCCTTCCACTTTTGGTCCAGGTAAGGAACAACAGGCCACCATATTATGCAAGAACAGGCAAGCCACTTCGGCCTCTGGCTCCATCAGCAGGAGCTTAAAGTGAATGATCTATTCTTCAAATTCACTGAGTAAATCATTTATTCAGTTGTAATTCAATAAACCCCTCTTGTGTAAACAGCCCTTCCCAAGACAAGGGAATTCAGACCCTTATGCCTGAGAAACTTACATGCTCCTTAAGAGAGATGGGAAATTTTACCTGGACAGGCTCGCTGTTCACCTCACCCCAGGAAATCCCATCCTAGGATACTGGATGGAGCCGTGGTCTTTGGGGTCTATCTTCTATTTCCCTCTATTGGTCTCTTTCTCTGTCTCTCTCTCTCTCTCACACACACCGGAAAACAACTTTCTTTTACCTGGCAGCCACCTTACTCCATGGACCATGGAGAATGAGAGCAAAATGTGAGCAGGCGTGAAAGTGCCAGGCAAACCTGATTCTGAGGGAGATCCAAGTCAGGGACAGCTGGTTCTGGAGTCAAACAGGGGCGACCCAAACCCTGCGCTTGGTGGTTGGATGCTTTGTAGGGAGCCCATGATAAATGCTCTGTAAATTTTTATGGAATAAATGAATAAGTGAATGAGTGCATGAACGTGGAATCCACCCCTGTCTCTACATGGTCCCAAAGTATTACTCATCTTCATTTTCATTCTTCTGTGCTGAATGCTCTAGCCTAGATGGTTCAGGGAAAGGGATTTTTAAAGCCAAACAATTCTAGAGATAGCTCTTGCCAAATGTCAGCCCTGGGCACACACTTAGACCCTTTTCTTCCAAGAGATTTTATAGAGCAGAGAATTCTAGAACCAAGGTCTTATGAGATTCTCTTTCTTTTAATCTCTCAACAAAGATAGGCAGAGGAATTTATTATTATCCACTTAAGTTGATAGGTGTCCCAGAAAATCCAGCGGTGAGTCCGCTCATGTTTAGGTTGTTCCTTTTAATGTGAACCCAAAACACTTGGGAAAAAATTTATATTCATAGCGTCCATGTGAGGCAAGCAGAGGTCAAGAATTACTATCCCGTTTAACAGATGGAAAATCTAAGGCTCTCATTCATGGAGCAAGTCAGGAACACAGAGCTTAGGAGAGAAGCCATCTCTCTGTGCCCACACAAGTGGCTGAGTTACTGTATGAAGGTCTGCTGTCACATGCTCTTGGGATATGCCTCCCGAAGCCAGCTTTCCTTGGTCAGTGCTCCTGCAGGAGCTGCATGGAGGGGATGTGTCCAAAAGTATTCATATCTTTGTCCATGTCTTTCTAAGGGTCTGGAAGGGGAAGAGGATGACTCTCCTTCCAGTGTGGCCTCCAAGCATCATGCCACCACTGCCCAGAGCCTCTGGACCACCCATGATTATCACACAATCTTTGTCCTTGCTGTCATCCTCTTGGACCACCAACTCATACCCCCAGCGAGAGCCATGTCTAGGTCACTCTTCCACTCTGGGTGTCCTGAGAAATCTCAGTGCCAGTTCATAGTTCAACCACTCACTTTCCTCCTGCCTTTTCTTGGTCATATGTGTGGCTATGCCTTGGATCTTAAGGTCACTCAGAACTGTTTCACTTCAGAAATTCTGGACTCAGAGGGCTCCCTCTCCGACTACAGACTTTCTCTGCTGTTGCCACTTGCCAGGAGCTCTTTCTGGCCTCGTTCACCTCCCTCTCCACTCTAGACCATGTTCTGTCCATTTTACAACTGCTCCTTGAGCACATGGAACCCCTTCCCACAGCTCCTTGATTCTTTGCTGAACATCACTGGAGCTCTGATTGCTCCAAGACGTATCTGCAACCAGTCATATTTCCTGAGCTTCAAACCCTGATGTCCAACTGCCCACTGGACACACAGCTCCACTGGGACAACTCATGAGCACCAAAAACTCAATACATTGAAAATGAATTCATCATTTTCTCCCCAAACTTGTTCTTTTTTTTTTTTAAGATGTATTTATTTATTTGAGAGAGACAGAGAGAGAGAGAGAGAAAGAGAGCAAGTGCGGGGCAGGGCAGAGGGAGAGGGGAGAGAGAATCTCAAGCAGACTCTTTGCTGAGCGTAGAACCCAACGTGGGGCTCGATCTCATGACCTTGAGATCATGCATGACCTGAGCAGAAATCAAGAGCTGGTCCCTCAACCTACTGAGCCACCCAGGTGCCCCCCCCAAACTTGCTCTTCTCCCACGTTCCCTTTCTGACCATGATGGTGCCACCACCCACCCAGGTGGTCATTCAAACCCAAGACTGGGCATCGTCCTCGGCAAGCTCATCTCCCTTAGTCCCCCTCCAATCGGCTGTCCAGGGACATCTCCGTTTGACCATTTCTGTCTCTCCACTGTCTTCTGTGGTTCTTCGTGGTCCCGGCCACTGGTCTCCCTCATTGGGATCATGTCAACCTCCCCTCCCCCACCCTGAGCTCACTTTGCTCTCTAGGCTTCTCCCTTCCAACTCCACATCCAAACTGTAGCAAGAGAGATGCTTCTAAAACACAGATCTGATCATTCTCCTCCTCAAACTGTGCAGGGCCTCCCTGTGGCCTCGGGATAAAATTCACACGTTGCTAGGTCCCCGTCCTCCTCCCACTCCCGCTGCGGTCCGGCCTCACCAACCCACTTCCTGTCCCTTCTGTGCTTTTGGCTCTGCTGCCTGGGAACTTTGTACACGCTGTTCCCTCTGCCTGAAATGTGACCCCTTGCCCACCTCACCCTCATCCACTCTGGCTTGGATAACCCCATACTCTCTGCGTGTCTCAGCCCAGAAGTCACCTTCCCCAGAAAGCCTTTCCTGACCCTCAAATCCGGGGCAGATTCCCCACCTGGGTTCCCACAGCACCATGTCACTCCCCACCAGAGCCCCAGCATTGTCATCTAGCTGTCAGCCAACACGTCCTAAGCACTTGCTCCGTGTTAGGTTATTTCTCAAGGCTTTACTCATTATCAAGTTCAATCGTCCCTATAGCCCTACGAAGAAGATGCCGTTATTATCCCATTTTACAGATGAAGAGACAAAAAGTGAGAGCGGTCACACAGATATGTATTTAGTAAGTGGTGGGAACAGGAATCAAGGCAGTTGGGCTCATGATGCTACAGGGACCCTCGATTCTACCTGCACATTCGAATCAGCCTTTAAAAAACACACTTGCTCGTGCCCTGCCCTAGGGGATTTTTTTGGTGGTGGCACTGAACAGTTGGCAGGAGTCTGTCATTCTAAAAATCCCCAGAGGTGAATCTGATGTGTGCAGGACCAAGACCTGTTATGCCACATGGCAGCCACCTGTTTCGTTGTCTTGGGTCTGCGACAAGCTTGGTGAGGACAGGGAACATTATCTCGGACTCACCAGTTCCCCTCAGGGCCTAGAATAGTGCCCGGCCCACAGTCAACCTTCAAGACGTGTTCAAGGAGTAAATAAATTGCTTTCACTCTGGGTTGTCTGGACTTCTGGGGTACTAGAAAGAGCCAGGTAATCTGGCCCACTGGGCCCGCAAGTTCACGGTTGCTGTCCTTGGCCCCCCTCACGGCTTGACTCCTTCCCAGGAGTTGTAAAAGTTAGATGGCCCAGCCCCCACGCTCATGAGACCAGGATCACTGTAGTAAGATCTCTTGGCTGGCCTCCCCGCCTGCTGCTCCCCAAAGGTCTCGGGATCTTCACTCCCTGATCCTTTACCTTTTAGGGCACAGAAGGCTGAGGCTTCCTTCTGCCTTGGGCTCCCCTCCCCAGCCTGAGGCCCTGGGATGACAGAGTCCCAATTCCCACCTGGCACCCTCCATCACTTGCTGTCTTTGGAACCTGTGCACGTCCTAGCCATTACCCCACACTGAATGCATCTGCCTTCCATGCCCCATCTTCACAGCCTGGGCCCCCCTGGTGGCCTCACAGCTGACCCACTGGTTCTCGTCTTTCAGCCCTGCCCTCCTCCCCCACCACATCCACGGTGGTAATTCCACACCCCTCGCCATCGTTCCAGTGAGTAGAGCAAATGCAATGGAACATGTGAGCTTCCTCACAGATTAGGCCTGAACTTCTCTGTAGAACACCATCTCCTTCCTCCTCTCCTCTGTGCTCCAGTTAGATCTCCTTAAGCATTTCCTGCCATTCCTCTGTCTCTCCCATTTGTCCCCGTCAAAGCCTCGTCCAGCCTCAGGGCCCAGCTCGATGCAGCAACCTGAGCACCATGACCAGCCTAGCAGTAAAGGGGGGCCGCCTTTCTTTTAATTTGTGCCACAGCTCGGCAGAGTTTGCTGTTCTTTCAGCACTTGCTATTGACTGTCTTCCCTCCTTAATGGACTATAAGCCCCTTGAGGGCAGGATCTGGCCTTTCTCCCCTGCAAGCGCTTCAGGCCAGCTTTGCACAGAGAAGGCTCCATTCTGCATGGTGGTCTCAGAAGGACACCAGCTCTCGCGAGCTCCTCTTGGCCCTGCATGGACTCACACCACCGTCCGCGGTGCCTGGGAGCTGGCTATCTGTGCCAAGCGGGAGTTTTGCCCCTATGTCTTCCTCAGGGCTGGGCAAGCCTGCTGGGGAAACACCCCGGGCTGCGTGGTTCCTGGGATAACAGCCTGGCTGCAAGAAGCTGACACTACTGTTGCTTGTCTCCGGGGCAGGGAAGGGGCAGCCTCTCCTCCAGGCGAGGCCACCCTGGGGCCCAGGGGGTGATTCGGGTCAGGCACCAGGGCGCTGGCCCGGGGGGCCCCTTTCCGCATGGGCCCTCCTGGACACCCTCGCTTTCTTCCAGCACGAGTTCGCCAGGCTCCCCTCCTTCCCGAAGGAATCACACGGGACAGACTCAGCTGTGGGAGGCTGGAGCGAAAAAGCCAATAAAACCAGCTTTGTTTGTAATGTTCCCGTGCTTGTTATTTCGTTAGGCCCTACTCCGTTTCCTCGGAGCAAGGAGACAAGGAAAAGAATTAAAAAAAAAAAAAGCCCCTTTCTAAGTATGCATGAACTTTATGGCCTCACTCTGCTCCTTGTCCTCCTCTTTCCCCGCTAGGGTTGCCTGTGACTTCCTCTCCCGGACTTCGTGTTTTCCATCCTAACGTTTATGGCATTTCCCTCCATTAATGGCTAACACATTCATTTTCTCCCCTCCGCCCCCATTATCAAAGAGTGCTTGAATAACTATTAACTCTCCGGTTAACAGAAATGTGTTAATCATCTACAAGCCCTTGGGCAGGGAAATTATTCTTTGTAACCTTGTCCCAATGGCGGGAGAGCCCCTGTCCCCCGGCAGCTGACCTTCAACCAAACCCGGGTCTAGAAGCTGGCGAAACCCAGACAGTGAGGGTGTTACAAGGGCTATTAGTCAGCCAAGGTCATAAAGCACTGAGCGGGGGGGACGCTGCGCTCTGCGGTCCAGGCCGGGAGGATGCCTTTCAATCCAGCCACCCTTGCTCCAGGACCCTATAAAGAGACCAGGGTGCACCTCTTTTTTTTTTTTTTTTCTTTTTTCCAAAACTGTTTTGCAAGCAGGGCTAATCTATTGCACATTCTTCGTTGCTGGGAGACTCTGAGTGGCTGTACAGGCTGTTCTTTCTTGGAGCCATAGTTCAAAAGTGCTCCTGACCCAAACACACATGTGTTGTAACCCTGCCCTCCCTTGTGTGAGGCTGGGACAGCCACTAGGAAGCTTCTCCCCGCTGCAGCTCCAAGTGCCCAGGATCCACCAGCCAGACCCAGACCCAGTCGCTGGGAAGGTGACTTCCTTCTGAAGTTAGGTGGGTGGTGCCCTTCGGGGGAGGGGGGAGGCAGGAGCAGGAGGAGAGGAGGAGGAAAGGGTGCAGGGAGGCTCTGGGGCACCCCCTCCCCACCCCAGGTGAAGGGCTGAAGCAGCTGAACCCAGCTCAACATCTGGAGCATGACCTGCGTGCCCAGGGGTGAGAGAGCCACCTTGGAGGAAACGCCCCCTTCATTCACAAAGCGGATCTGTTGCAGAGAGGGGAGGCCAGGGGGAAGGAGGGCCGCCGTCCAAGTTCTTGCTGGGTTGGCTTGCTCTCCCTCTCCTGCGGCACCCCACCCCCTCTTCTCAAATAAGACCGGGCGGAGGGGAGAGGCCAATCTGCAGCGAGAGGACGCAGGCCTGGCCAGACTTATTAGGAAAGATGTAGTGGGGTCTTGGCAAGCGCGGCTCCCAGCGTCCCCGCGCGTCTGGTTACTGTCAGGCGCTGCGCTCCTGGGCCTGCAGGCCTGGTCCTGGTCCCAGGCCCGCGCCTGCGCCGCCCCAGATCCAAACATTTCCACATTAGGCAGCCTCCCCGCGCTCTGCGCCCCTGGCAGTGACCTTGGGTGACCTTCGCGGCCGGGCTCAGAGCCAGGCCCAGAGCCAGGCCTCCCCCACAGGTGCACTGGCTGTCTTCTGGGTCACCCTTGTGATCGGGTGTCCAGGCACTTGGCAAAATTTAGCAAACGTTCCTCAGGGCTGGGCTTCGCCTTTCCGCTATTTACACAGACATTCTGGGGAACCTGTGAGAGGAGCTCGCTGTCTCCTGCCAGCCACCCAGGATAGCGCCCAGCCAGGTTCGCGGGCTCCTGGAAAATGTTGGATGACTTCACCTCCCTTCTCATCCCTAGCCCCTTCTCTTGAAGCTAGTCTGACTTCCCTTTTGGACGCCAAATTCTGAGCAGAAGCTGTTATTCCCTACAAACACCCACCCACGTCTAGATTTGCACGGCCATATATGGTAGCCACCAGCTGCCAGTGGCTATGGGGCCCTGGAAACAGGGCTAGTCCAGACTGGGGCCGTGCTCTCAGTATACCTGCCACCAGGGAATTCGAGGCTTACCTAAAAAAAGAACGTAGGATATGACACATGTTGATGATAATTTGGATGAAGTGGGTTAAATTGAATATGTTATGAACATTCATTTTACCTGTGTCTTTTTAACGGAGCTACTAAAAACTGTCACCTGCATGGCTTGCACCTGCGTGATGTGCAATGCTAGACTGTCCCTGTGACCAGCGGTTCTGTCCATGCATCCTAGTCCTGCATTTCCCTGACTGCAGGGCGCTTCCGGGCTGTGTATCTCCTCCTACCTTCTGTCCTCCTCCTTCCTCCCTCCTGCTTCCCTCCTTGAAGAACTTTGAAGTCACGTTGCAGGATCCAGGCGTCTCGTATCCCGGCACCACTGCCTCTGCGTATGCCACCTCTGGCATTCTCTCACTGTTTGGGGGTCACGAAGCTGTGCCCTTCCTGAGCACAGTCTTTGCGCCCAGCGGCCCAGGCAGACAGCACCAAACGTGGGCGAACAGCCCTCTGGGGTAGAGCCGTGGGAACCCGGTTTTATTTATTTCTCAATTGCAAGAGGCACCGAATGAGGAGCCTAAGTCATGATGATTTGATTGCAGTTATCAGCACTGGAAAGAAAGTGCCCACCGAGTCTGGGCTTCAGACCTGCTTGGTACGAGTCAAAACAAACTTTTAGAAGTTCTTATTTTATTAAGAGCACTAGGATTTTAAATCAAATAAAATGCCATATATCACAATTTCTTTTGTTCTATATGAAACGTTCATGGGAAGTCAAAATGTTGTGAGGTAGAAATATCAGGGTCTGAGACTACTATCTGGCATAGTACATGTATGTCCCCTGCGGCTATTTGAACTTGATATGTGGCTAGTCCAAATTCAGATGTGAAATAAATATAACATGCTCTTGGGTTTGAAAAAAAGAAAGAATGTAAAATATCTCACTAATGATTTTTATATTTATATTAAATATTTTTATATTTTATATTTTGTCAATTGAGTTATATCATTTGAAATTAGTCTTGTTCTTTTTTTAATAAAAGGATCTTATTTATTTATTTTACAGAGAAAGTGAGAGACAGAGACAGAGCATGAGCACGGGGGAGGAGGCAGAGGGAGAAGGAGAAGCAGGCTTCCTGCTGAGCAGGGAGTCAGATGCAGAGCTGGATCCTGGGACCCTGAGATCATGACCTGAGCTGAAGGCAGACGCTTACCTGACTGAGCCACCCAGGGGCCCCTGTTCCTTTTTTTCTTTTCTTTTTTTTTAAATGTAGGTACTAGAAAATTGAAAATTACTTCTTTGGCTAACACTATATTTCTTTTTTTTTTTAAGATTTTATTTATTTGACAGAGAGAGACACAGCGAGAGAGGGAACACAAGCAGGGGGAGTGGGAGAGGGAGAAGCAGGCCTCCCACCGAGCGGGGAGCCTAATGTGGGGCTCGATCCCAGGGCCCTGGGACCATGACCTGAGCCGAAGGCAGTCGCTTAATGACTGAGCCACCCAGGCGCCCCTAACACTATATTTCTACGGGACAGTGCTGCTCTAAGGGAATAATGCATTATTTATTTTGGGACATTTACAGATATAGGTGAACATCTCAGCCAGGTTTTTCACAGCTTTGGAGCCTGGGAACTTGGACTCTGAGTCTTCCAGCCATATAACAAAACATACATCCAGTTCTGTAGGTTTGAATTCTGGTTCCCGGAGCCAGATGTTGCCCGGAGGACCCACCTTGACTTACCGTCTCCAGAAACGGCCCCGCTGGCCCTCTGGGAAACTCCCAGGTTCCGCAGAGACTTGTCAGGTAGTAATTACAGGTGTGCAAAGACCCTCCTGCTTCATACACTTAGTCATAATGATTTACCTTTACCAGGCACCAAAGGTGTGCTGAGAGATTAGCTGAACAGAGAGAAGACGCGGCAGGCAGATCACCTTGAAGTTGACCTGTCAGCCAGATTTCACAGCACCTGCCAGTTCTAGCCCCGGGGGGGCTGCAATTTACTCTTTGGGAAATTGCAAATTATGCCTGTAGGCCACAATCCAAATCTTCGTTTCTCTCTTCCAGGTTCTGGAAGACAGGATGGAGGCATCTGTAGGCAGGGGAATTTTTTTTCCAGGGAGTTTTCCACCTGAATTAGCTTTTATGACACCTTCAGGCAGTTCTAAGAATTTGGTCTTTACACACACACACACACACACACACACACACGCACGCACACACACACGCACATACATATGCAAACATTCAAATCCACATCAGAATGTACTTGTTCTTTGGCCCCCTGGAGATGGGTGCTGAATCATCTGCTCCCCTTCCCAAGCCCTCCGGACCTGGGACCCTTGGGTTGGAGGCAGGGAGGAATCCTGGAGAATCAGGTGTTCCTACCCCGGGCACCGGGCCCCTGCCCGCCCCACACACCGAATGCTGCCGGGAAGGAGAGAAGCAACACTCATTAAAGGGGGGGGGAATTAGGCCCTTTCCATGAAGGTCAGAAGAGTTTGGGGGCTGGATCAGCTGGCCAGGTGCGTGACCAATTTTCCCGGCTCCTTGGAAGCAGCAAAGTATTTGAAAAATAATGGCGCCCTTCGTCTTATAAGTAAAAACCCATTTATCTTGGAAATTAAAAAGAAAAAAAATGCCGGCGATGGAAATTTTCAGGTGAGATGTATTTCTTCGCGCCTGAATGTCTTGAATGCCTGCTGGGTTTGTCTCCCTGCTAAGCTACTCACACTTGCAAATCTGTGCTTTTCAAGGTGAGGAGCTAAAAGTAAAAAGGGCTGTAAGATGTATTTCTGGGAGGGCCGAAAACAGGAAACAAATGGGAACGACGGCATGTGGGGCGCGGATGCTGGGTTCAGGGAGGGTGTTTGCTTATTTGGACAGAGAGCAAGCACCCCATCCTACCCACTGCTAGGAGCTCGACACTTTATTAACAACCCCTGGAAACCAAGGTTCTCTTTGGGACTTGGTGGGACTGTGTTATTTATTTATTTATTTTTGGCTTAAATTATTTTTATATGGTTACCCTCACTACTCCTTTCCGTTTCGGGGATATTTTCATATTTTTTTTAATTAAAAAAAGCCCCAGAACACCTTGATTTTGAAAAGGCACATTCACCCAAATAAGGCACCAAGAGCATAAACAAGGTGGCCTCAATATTTTGTGTGTCAACAGCCAGTGTTCCCAGGATGCACAGACGAGCTTGAGGGCAAGGAAGGAAGGAAAAGGCTCAGTCTTTGCCCCCTAGGTGTTCAAACACCTCCAGTCCTCTCCTCTGACCTCCTTTACCGACTTTTCACTTCTGTGGTTTTGAAGGGAGAGAACGCAGGTTGTACAGGAGGAGGATATTGGGTGTGTGGGTTGTGGAGGGAAGGCTCAGGATGCGCTTGGGGAGGAGGAGGAAGGAATGGGGGTTGGGAGTTGCCTGTGAGGGGGGGTCCGGCGACCTGTGGGTGAGTGAAGTTGGCGCGGATCCATCCAAGCCCTCCTCGGCTCACGCGGTAGGCAGTAGTTGTTGCCATTAGCCCCTGGGCGAGGTCACAGAGCTGTGTTGGTCTATCTCATAGGAGGAGCACCAGAGGACATTCTAGAAAGTTCTTCATCACCTCTGACAGTCATTGAACGGTTTCGCTGTCCTGAGAAACCCGAAAGATGCTCACACAGTCTGCCACGCAGTACTGGAAACTTTTGGGCTGGCTCAACGTTGGGAGCCACCTTGGAGTCCTTACTTGTCTGCATTTCCCAGACCCGTCCGGTCACCCAACCTCATTACCCTTCCCTGAGTTGTCTATCTTCTCTCCCTTCCTGTCCCCCTGACTCTTCCCTGGGTCCTGGAGTACGGTGTCGAGGGGGAAGGGACAGACTGAGCTCTAGCTCAATACTCATGGCGGCTGATTAAAAAAATCTGTGCTCAGCAATCTCCACCGGCCTCTCAGGCCTCGGGTGCGTGGGTCAGAAGCAGATTCTCCAGGAAACCTGACGATGTGGAGTCCATAGACATCATCCACCTCTCATTTTGCAGACTTGGAGGCTGAGACTCATCCAGGTTAAGTGGCTTGTCTGGAGTCATTTAGCCAATTGGGGTAGAACCAGAGTTGGCACCCAGGTTTCCTGACTCTCTGCATGCTCCCCCAAACTTAACCATGGGGAATGTTCTACCAGGCCATTCTCTTCACGGCCAGTGGAGTAATAGGTGTGGTTTTGTAGTGAACTTACGCAGACACGCTTGAGCACGTGAGGAGTCACTGAGTCTATCCCCTGGCGTGTGTGGCCTCTGCATGTCACCACGTTTCCTGGAGACTCTGCTTCTGACCTGGGCGGCCGTGCATGCTGAGGAGCAGAGGAGGTCGCTCGGTGGAGTGTTCTGGACCAGGAGTCATGCAGTATCAAACCGGGGCTGGCTATGGCAGGCTGGCCAGAATGAGCGGTCAACGATTCAGGAATCTGGTGAGTCACTTAACTGTTGATAGCGTGAATGCGGCTCTGGGGAGAGGATTCGCACCACAGAAATTGGTAAATGCTACAAATCGGGGTTTCATTTTCCCTCACCAATCAGCTGGTTTACCAGCTCACCACTGATTTGGAGGTAGGACCCTGCTTAGGGCAGGGAGCTACTTTCAGGCAAGATGTTTAGTGCCAATTAAAAAATGGAAGGTGGCCCTATTGTGTACAAAGGAGACCATCAAATCTGGAAAAACTACTGCCTATCATATGCGAGGTAAGTGTCACTGATACATCTTGCACCAGACTGAGAAAAGCTCCAGGGGACAGCAGGGCTATCCAGCTTGAGGAATGAGGCCTGGCTGGGTCTCTGACAGCCATCTTGGAATAGCTTCCCCAGGGTCACCTACAAGCCAGTGAGCTGGATGTGCCACTCTGTGTCGGGGCAGAAACCTGGTGAAGGGCAGGCCCAGTCGGTCACTGCCATCCCCCTGCCCCGCCCCTGCCCAGTACATCAGCAAATGCTATCAATCCCTCTCCAGTCCATACCTGATTGAGCCCTCTGCTCCTTACTGTGGCCACTACCCAAGTGCAGGGCCCTGTCCCGTCTCTCCTAAGATGCCCTCTTCCCTGCATTCTTGCCCACCTCTAGTTACTCTCAATACAGCAGCAAAAGTGATGGGGGCAAGGAGGAGGAGAAGGAGGAGGGGAAGAAGAAGGAGAAGGAGAAGAAGGAGGAGGGGGAGAAACAGGAGGAGGAGGAGAAGAGGAAGAGGAGGACGAGGAGGAGTGGGAGGGGGAGGGGGAAAAGAGGAAGAAGAGAAGGAGGAGGGGAAAAAAGGAGAAGGAGAATTTATTATGTCATCCCTCCCTGGACTTCAGCAAAACCCTTCAATAGCTTCCCATTGTACTTAGAATCGAGCAAAGCTCTGCATGAGCTGGCCCCTGCCCCCTTCTCCAGCCCCTCTCGCTCTATGCTCCTGCATCACTCTTACCACACTGGTCTTCTTTCAGTTTCTTGAACACCGGCCTCAGGACCTTTGCACACACTCTTCCTCTCTCCAGGACTATGTCCTGAGTGCACCCTTCATAGAGAGAGAGTTCCAGCTCACCTGGTGGAGCCCCTGGAGGGCTAGCAAGAGGCTTTGCACACAGAACTGGTGAGAACCAAACAGTGTGGGACTTCTGGGTGAAAGGAACCGTATGAGTTCACAATGTTCCTGTTAAACCTGCCAACGTGGTAAACCTTACGGCAATACTGCTTGAAAGTTCTTGTTTGCTGACTATGCAGTTTTGTGTCCATTTGGGCAGAGGCCTGGGAAGGAGGCCAGTGAACGGGGGCCTATGTGGGGGCGATGGGGGTGCAGGAGCCCTGCTCAAGCCACGCACACTGCCAGACACTCCAAGTCTTGTTCTAAAACTCTGACCGGCCTCTGGTTTATTATTGGAACTAACACTGATGATTCACGTTAAACAGATCCGAAGCAAAACTCAATTTGTTTTTCTTGAAATGGTCCTGAGAGGTGCTTTCCAAGAAACAAGAAAAAAAATGAACTCACGGTGACTTTGAGTCCGCCGAGGGGGCAGTCAGTGGTTCATTCCCAAGTGCAGAGCCTCTCCCCGTTGTCCAGTATATGGGCAGTGAAGGAACGGGCCGGCAGCTTGGGAGGTAGAAGTGCTTCGCCGTTGCTCTAGCAGGGTCTTCAGGGAGTGCTTGTGGGGCCCCGGGGGTAGGGGCTGCATTCAGTTTCCGAGGCTGCAGTAACAAATGACCACACAGCGTGTGGCTTAAAACAACCGGAAACCTATTCGCTGACAGTTCTGGAGCCTAGCAGTCTGAAATCAAGGTGTTACAGAGCCACGCTCCTTGCATAAACTCTAGGGGAGAATCCTTCCTTGCCTCTTTCAGCTTCTGGAGGTGGCTGGAAATACTTGGCATTCCTTGGCTCCATCGGTCCAATCTCTGCCTTCATTGTCACATGGCATTCGTCCCTTTGTCTCTGTCTGTGTCCAAACGTCTTCATAAGGATCCCAGCCACAGGGTATAGGGTCCACCCTACTCCAGCAGGATCTCATCTTAACTTGCTTACATCTGCAAAGACCCCATTGCCAAATAAAGTCCCATTCACAGGTAGTGGAGTAAGGACGCCCACATCTCTTTCTGGGAGACACAATTCAACCCACACAGGAGGGGGTCCCCTCGCTCCTATGCAGCTGGTCATATCACATGTGCATTTCACAAACATGCAGGGCTGATGAGAAAACATCACCTCCAACTTGAGTAAGATGTGACTTCCAAGTACGAGATGTGCAATTTACGAAAACATTTTGAGGTTTGGAGTGAGAGCCTGCTGGAAGTTGGGAAGCCTCCTTCCTTCAAAGATTTCCAAATAGATGTTACACAGGTCCCCGTGGCAGGCTGAAAAATGGCCCCTCAGGAAATGTCTACGTCCTGATCCCTGGAACCTGTGAATGTGTCACTTTACATGGTAAGAAGGACTTCGGACTTCGCAGATGGGGATTAAGTTAAGGATTTTGAAACGAGGAGATTATCCTGGATTATCCGAGTGGGCCCAATGTCATCACGAGGATTCTTATAAGAGGGAGGCAGGGGGGGCTCAGACTCCGAGAAGCAGACGTGACCACAGGTGCAGAGGTTAGAGACGGAGGGTTTTGGAGACGCTACACTGCGGGCTTGGAAGACGGAGGGAGGGACACGGAGCCAGGAATGTGCGCAGCCTTCCGAACCTGAAAATTCAAGGAAGGGGACTCTCCCCTCAGGGCCTCCAGAAGGAACCAGCCCTTGCTGACTCCTTGATCCTACTGCAGTGAGGCTGATTTTTCACTTCGGATAAATAAATTTATCTTGTTTTAAGCTGCTAACTTTGTAGAAATTTGTCATAGCAGCAACAGGAAGCTAATACAGTCACACAGCCCAGTTTCCTGTCTTGTATTAATTTAACAAATGATCCATCTGTCTATCGTTTCTGTTGAATAACATCTAGAATGCGTTGCACTTAACTGTTGGATGAATAAATTGAGAGCTTGTTATATACTGTGTAGTCTGTTAGCCTCTTTGGATATGTCCCCGCCCTCGCAGCTATGAGTATGGAGGAGAACTAGATATTAAACAAATACTTTTACACATTAAAGCAGAACTGGATTATATGGTGAGTGCTCTGGCATTAGAAGACTCCGGGGTCAGGCAGAGCCGTTGGGGGGGCGGGGACGACACACAGCTGAAATGAGGACGGGACATACCTTCTCTTGGTTCCAGTTTCAATGACAGAAACGTTCTCTGCACAAGGAGTTGCCCTGATTTGGGCTCTCGTAATGCCCACCATTTTTTGGAATGGTCTGAGGTTGTCATTTGGTCGTGGAAAAAATGTGGTGTGGGTTCAGCCCGGCCCTGAGCTGGATCTTCATCTGCATTCTGCCTGGAGTTAGTGCCCTCTGAGAACTCTCCTGCCCTCCCCGCACGCCATGGGCTCTTCAGCCTGTGAACCATGATCTGACCCGCACTGCGTCGGGGGAGAAGTGAGGCTGGGATGGAGGAGCACCGCTGCCCTATTTCCACAGTCTTCAAGGAGACATGGGCCTGCCTCATCCTTATTCCTGGGGCTGCTGGTGCTTTCTGAGGTGGAGCTGGAGCTCGGGGTAGATTCGCGTTTATGGGCACCTCTGTGCCAAGGAAGGGGCGGGACCCGGGGAGATGACATTGAACGACATGGAACCCCTACACCCCAGGCGGGGGGGCGGGGGACATGCATGCAGACACTCTGAATACAGGACATAGAGTGTTGTGCCAAAAGTATAAGGGAGGCACCACAAACTGCCTGGGGGATTCTGGGGAACACAGAGGAGACCTTGAAGATGCTGGAGATTGGTAAGTGAAGACATTGGGGTAACCGGTTCTGGGCAGGAGCTGCAAGAGCGAAGGTTCTGGACACTTCAGGGCTCTGAATGGTTGGGGGCCCAGCCTCATGCCTCCTCCCTGCGGTCTCACACCAGGCGCTAGGTCAGCAGCGGGACACAGCCCTTCTCCTCCATTCCCGCGTCAACACTGTCACATCACTGTCAGCACCCCATCTTCTCAGATGAGTCTCAGAGAAGTGCCAGAACTCATCCGATCTCCAACAGCTGCTAAGATCTGAGTGCCGTCTCCTTAGAACCCAAACCCGGACTCTTAGCACCATGTGGATGGTGGATCTGTGGGGAAAGCTGGAGCCCTGGCCCCCAGCCAACTTGTGCACCCCTCACGTTTGTTGGAGGTGCATTTCCCGGCGCAGAAGGGAGCTAAGCCCTGGGTAGCGCAGACCTGGCCCCATGTGCAGTTCGGAGCCTGGGGGTTCCAGAGGCTGTGCATCTCAGGACGGCCGGCCATATTAGGGGGCACCCGGGGAAGCTTCTGGGGTTCAGCTGGGCCCTGCTGACCACAGCGAGCTCTCCCTCTTCCACTCCTGGAGGGTAGGGTCTGTCATGGGGCCAGACACACGCTCTCCAGATGTGTTCCCTGGAGCCTGCTCTGGGAGGAAAGCCACTTGGGCATGGCAGCAGGGGGCCTGGGGCGCCAAAATATTCTGCAGGCTGCCACTTGCCACCTGCCAACCAGAATCCCTGCACTGCCTTTCCCGCCCCCGCTTCCAGCTCTGCCTTATCACATGGGATCTTGTAGGAACTGTTGGCACCTCAGCAACCATGCGGAAAACACCCCAGCCAAACACTCTCCCGAACACAGAAGGGTTAGCCCTTGGCTATGGCCTCAGGATAGCACTCCTCACTCAAGCATTTACAGGGGAGCCAAATACCCTCCTCCTGCTGAAGGCCCTCCCACATCATTTGGGTGAATCATTCCCCCGCCCCCATCCTGGGCACCCATTTGAGGAAAGATCTTGGCCCCAAAGGCAAAATGGCAGCTGAGAAGTGAAGGGGTGGAGGCCTGCTTTGGAGCAGAGCCAAGGAATGTGGGGGTGGGCACCCTCCCCCAGCCTGCACTTCTCCATCATCCTAAGCAACCTCCCTATGGACCTAGGCAGGAAGTTCCATGAGGAGGCTGAGGGGAAGGAAGCTGTGTCCAGAAAGAGCCAGAATGCATAGTGCATTCCCCATTCAGCTAGGGAACAAGGCCGGCCGGGACCTTTCCTGGCCTTCATTTAAGCTCCCTTAGGTTTTTGGGTTGGCCCAGAGAAGCACTTCACTGTGATGAAGCCCTGAGGTGGAAACACTCAACCCTCAGCACCAAGAAGAATCCTCAAGAGTTTGTGTTTTTGTTGTTGCTGCTACAGGATTAACATGTCTGCCATTGGGATGTGCCAATGTGTGTTCATTTTTTGTTCTGTTTCATTTATGATTGTCTGGAACTTTGAGCATCTTCTGTGTGTGTGAGGGTGTGAAATGGGGATGGGGTGGGAGGTGTTGGGCAGGCCACAGACTGGCCCCAGCATTTCCTAGAGCTTACCATACTTTCTGACATCAGTTGTCTGCTCATCCCCTGTGAAGGACAATGAGCTCCATGAGGAGAGGGGCAAAATCTTATTTTTCTTTGGATTTGAGGCTTCTGAGATACTGTAAGTTTCAATAAATACTATTGATGGTATGATGGACACGCTACAGTTAAGTTGTTGAACAGAGTGGCAATGGGGAGGGTGCTCCATCCTAGCTGGGACCCCTCTCTCCTGGCAGGGAGAGCATAGTGGTAATGGTAACCAAACGGGGGATCAACCAGGTCAAGGAGGCTTTGAGATCTACTAGAAAATGCTCAAGTACTGGATTATGCAGGGTTGTGTGTTTCAAGCAGTTCTGTTTTCCTCTAAAATAGTAACAGCAGTCGGGGTGAATTACTGCATTGGTTTTTGCACATGCTCCCTCTAATCCTTATGAGGACACGGGAGGGTATTGTCATCGTCATTTCACAGATGTGGAAATGAATACTCAGCGAGATCGGGTATCCTGCTTAAGGCTAAAAAGTGGCACAACCATTCATTCAATTCACTTATTCAGCCAATATTTATTGTGTGCCTACTATATGGCAAGCCCCAAGCACCACTCTGGATGCTGAGAGAATAGCAGTAAAGACCAGATAGAAATTCCTGCTCGCTGGGACCTTCAGTCCTCATGGAAGGAAATAAAATGGTGGTCAAGATAATTAACAAAATATATGGTATGTTGGAGGTTGGTAAGTATAAGGGGAAAAATAAAACAGAGAAGGGGGGGAGAGGGCTGATGGGGGCTGCAATGTGCTGAGGCAATTTGTGTGTGTGTGTGTGTGTGTGTGTGTGTGTGTGTGTGTGGAGGGTGCAAGGAAGCCCTCATCCAGAAGGTAACATGTGACTACAAACCTAAAGGAGGTGGGAGAAGCAGCAGAGAGCTCTGGGAGGAGGGTCCCAGGCAGAGGGAGCAGTAAATTCCATGGGCCAGAGGCATGAGCATGCCAGCATATTCTAGAAACAGCAAGACCAGATGAGATGAGGTCAGAGTGAGGGTGTGCAAAGGGACAGACAGATTACAAAGGGCCCTGTAAACTGTCCTGAGCATCTTCCTGTACTCCCATGGGGACAGGAGCCGTGCAGGGTTTTGAGCAGAGCAGCGCCATGACCCAGTTGGGGTTTCAACAGCATCCTTCTGGCTACTGGGCTGAAGACAGACTGAGGGGACCTGGACAGAGCAGGGAGACTGATCAGATGGCTGGGGAAATAATCCCAGCAAGGGGGACAGTGGCTCAGATCAGGGCTGTAGGGGGGTCAGGTTCTGGGGGAGCCAATGGGATTTGCTGATAGATTGGATGTGAGGTGTTAGAGAAGGGGCTGTCCGGAGATTTCCATTCCTTGCAATGAGAACCAGGGACAAGAATACTGGGGAGAGAAATGCAAGAGCTCTGTTTTGGACATGTTACATTGGAGATGCCAAGCAGATGGTTGGATCTCTGAGTCTGTTGCTGAGGGGAGAGATGGGGACTGGAGATAAAACACCAGTATCATCGTGTAGATAAGGCATTTGAAATCCTGATGCTGGAGGAGCTCATTGATGGAGACAGGGAAGGTAGATAGAGAAAAGAAGAGATCCAAAGACTGAGCTCTGAGGCACTTGGGGGGAGAGAGGAAGAACCAGCAAAGGAGGTGGGAAAGAGCAAGCAGGAAGGCAGGAGGAAAACCAGGCAGGTGTGCCGAAGCTGAGTGAAGGAGAGGAAGGTGGTGGAGGGGAAAGAGGATGAGGCAGAGGCAGAGGAGGAGGATGGAGAAATCAGCTGGATCAAATGTTGCTAGCAGGTCACATAAAATGAGAACTGAGATTGAGCCCAGGCCGGTGCAGCCCAAAGCTACTGTGCACTGTTCACTCCCTCAGTATTTGACTGATGACAGATGCCAAAAACTGTTAACAGACAAAATCCCAAGCCCCAAACCACAGTGTACTTAACATTTGACTTCACTAAACCACTCAGTGCAATCCAAGCACTGTAGTGCTGCCTTCAAGTTCTCCACCCGGGGTGCTCCCTCCCCGCAGCAGGTGCATTCCTGAGAGCAGAATGGAAAAGGAGTCATTCTAGAGTATATGATATTGTAATTGCTCTACTGTAATTGCTCTTATAAAAGAGCAAACCACGCTCTTTTAAAGAGAGTTGTCACCCTCTAATTTCTCTGTTTTACAAATTAGGGTTTATAGATAACGAGTGGAATATGCCTGCTCTGGGATTTGACCTATATTAGAAAATCACCGTGTAGGGTACCAAATGGTACTGGGGAAGAAATTCTGAAATAAACTGGCCTGAATAAGAAGCTGGTTCAGTGGAAGTGACAGAGGGAGAAGAGAGGATCTGGCCAGGCTTGGCTATGGATTGACCACATGATCTTCGATGAATCACCAATCACATTTCCCTCATCCACTAAATGGGAATAACTGACTCCCAGTGTGCTTACCCTACAGAGGAAGGACTGTTGTGATGTCGTGAAAGCATCCTGTAAAGCAGAAGAGCCACGGGAAGTGCTACTGAGTACTGAGCACAGTGCCTGACACAGAGTAGGGCATGATCATTGGAAGCTGTTCTTGACTCTTGCTGTGCTTCTTATATGAAAATATGAAAAGCAAGATAAATCTGAAATGCACTGGGGATCAAGTGAGGGGAGGTGAACGTGTTTTGGGAGTCTGGGCTTGTCCACTCTCGGAGTGACTGCTGTAGGTTCAGCTCCTGTGGAACAGTGCCCACAGATGTGAATTTCTCCCTTGCGTACCAACATCACTCCAATTAAGGTTTCTACTTCACGGCACCTTTCAGCCAAGGATGCTTAAGGAATTTACCACTACTCCAGAGAGACAAAGGGCTTATCCAGTATCAACATTGCCATCATCATTAGCATCATGATGACTGTTAGGACTGTGGGCAAGGTGATGGGTTGGCACTAGCAATGGGCAGCACCATTAGTTTTCTGAGTGATTTTTCACAATGGGCCATTCTGGAACTAGAAGGATCAGCCCTTGAGGAGCTCATTTCATCAGACCTGCCTCAGACTGCCACCCCTTCATCCCTTTCCCTCCTGTACTATTGTGTGGGGTGATGCTTGTCTCAGAAGGAAATACAGATGAAGTCCTTAGATATTCCAAAGCCTTGACTAAGAGTCACCGTTCCCTTTGTCTTTTGATATCACCCCTCCTTTCTCCCTGTCCTGCCTAGTTCCTGTGCATTTGTAGGCTTTTCCTTTTCTGCTCAGCTTTGGACTATATTTGTTTTGTTCTTGGAGAGCTGTGTCCTCTTACTACTTACCTCCCTGCTTAATTAGAGATGACTGTTTGTCCCCATATCCACTCTTGCCTTCCTCCACAGCAACTTAAAGTGTGGCTAGGCAGATGGCCATTAGAGACTATGTTTCTCAGTATCTCTTGCAGCATGGCAGGGTCATGTGACTAATTTCTTAAATAGAGTTTATGCTAAAGTGGTGTGTGTACTTTCTGAGCCTTTAAGGAGAGAGGTGTGTGCCTGTCATTCTTCTACCTTTCTCCTCCTTCCTACTGTTGGAACGTGAATCTAGTGGTGAGGTGAGCCATCTTGGACTAAATGGATGAGGGCAACATACTGGAGATGGCAGAGCAACAAGACGGAAGGCACCTGGGTCTTGACATGAGCTCTGGACTCCTTATACTGACATATGAGAGAGAAATAAAGTTCTGTCTTATTTAAATCTTATTCTTTGGAGGCCTTTTAGAACTAATGAACCTACAATCTAGCAAATATATTCTTCAGGCTCTTTGACTTAGTGGACTGTAGGTTATATGCGACAGAGAACATGGTTTGCACACCATTGGGTCACTGGTACAGAGAGCTGGAAACATAACATATACTCAATAAATATTTGTTGGAAGTATGAAACGAGCTACTCTTTTACTATGGCATCTTGACCTCTGCTTTCCAAAGAGTGGGTGGCTCTTGATCCATTGCTCACTTGGACTACTATGGTCTCTGTCATGGACCAAGTATGGAATGTCCTAAGGAAATGAAAAGTCAAGAGGAAGAAAGTCCCTGTCCAGCTGAAGCTGGGAGTGTGAGCCTCAAATCAGGTTAGACGATGTAATCTTCCCATCTGTTGAATAAACTGAAAGTTATCTAAAGGATTCCCATGATTTCCAAGCTCCATGGAGATGATGCCTTCATCCATATCTGAGGTCCATTTGATAGAGTGTCAGCAGAGGCAGGAGGCCCATCAGATAGAGCTGGAGCTCTGAGGATAAAAGAACCCACTAGGGCCTTATAGATTTTTCAGAGCTATGACTCTCCCAGGGAACAATGATCCAGGGTTCTGGCCTATTTGGCTTACAGTTCTTTTTGATCCACTGAATGAGAGTGTTCACCAGTTGCCTGCTCTGCAGCATCTTCCTGCCTTGAGAGTTTACTCCAACTGGGGTAGCCCATGAACACCAGCCATAACACCCAGATTCCTGAATTCGTGGGACCATGAGTTAACTTTCTAGCCTCTACAGACTGACCTGGTCTCTGGGTGATAGTCCTATAACGTCTTATCTCAGGGCTATGTGATCCTGTTTCCTCTACATGAATCCTGCTATCCCTCCATCCCACATTTATCCATTGGGTCTCAGCTTCCATGTCACGTCCTTGCATTATCTAATTATCCAACACTGGAATGGGTGTTCCTCGAGCATGCTCCCAAGTATCTTGCTATTCTTTTTTCTTTATTAGACAAGGAAGTCCAAGTGACCAGGACACAGACCTGGTCACTTGCCTTGATGTCTGGTACCTGGGAGTTTCTCACTAAATATTTGTTGAAAGAAGGAGATGAATGAGTGAATGGCTTTTCTTGCCTAGCATGGCCTTAACTCTATCCTTGTTGCTTGGTCAAACCATGGACTTGGGCCTCCAGTGAGGTTCCCAGCCCTTATTCTTGGTGAAAAATACTTTTAGATTCCTGATTATTTCCTTGTTTGTGGATTTATCCCCTAACCCAGTCCTCTGATCTCTCTGCTGATCCTTGGTACCATATTGTAGCATCTTCTTTTTTTTTTTTTTTTAAGATTTTATTTATTTATTTGACAGAGAGAGAGTGACAGCAAGAGAGGGAACACAGCAGGGGGAGTGGGGGAGGGAGAAGCAGACTCCCCACTGAGCGGGGAGCCTGATGCGGGGCTCGATCCCAATACACTGGGATCGTGACCTGAGCCGAAAGCAGAGGCTTACCGACTGAGCCACCCAGGTGCCTCTATTTTGTAGCTTCTTGCTCTAAATCTATACCTCATGGCAGCCATAACTACCCAGAGACCCCATGATAGTAAATCCCACCACATGGCATATTGCCACTTTGGTGCAATTCTTGCCACAGCCTCCCTGCTCCTAGGTACATGCTGTTTCTATCTGAGGCGTACAACAGGGAGCATCTTATGAAGGTTAGAGTAAGCCTAGATCATGGTGTTCCAAACAGATCTGAATCTCTGGGTGTGTAACACCTCCCTTCAGCATAGACAGATGAGGGGTGATTATTTTTTAACAGAACTTTTCACTTTGAGGTAATTGTAGATTTACATGCAGTTATAAGAAACAATTCAGAGAGATCCGTGTACCTTTTACTCAGTTTCCTCCAAGGATAACATCTGATCTCAAACTACTGTACACTATCACAACCAGGGTACTGACAAGATATGGAACATTCCCATCACTACAAAGGTCTCTCATGTTGTCTTTTATAGCCACACACACCCATCCCTCATCCTTAACTCCTGACAATTACTAACCTGCTCTCCATTTCTATAATTTTGTCATTTCAAAATTTTATCTAAATGGAATCATTCAGCTTTTTTCACTTAACATAACTGTCTGGAGATCCATCTAGGTTGTTGCATGTATCAATAATTTGTTTCTTTTTATTGAATGGTATTCCATGATATGGATGTACCACAATTTATTTAACCATCCACCTTTTGAAGGACTTCTGGGTTGTCTCCAGTTTGGGGTTATTACAAATAAAGCTGCTATAAACATTCATGTGCAGATTTTTGTGTGAACATAAAATTTTATTTATCCCAGAGAAATAAGCACATTGTTGGGTCATATGGTAGTTACACATTTAGTTTTACAAGAAACTATCAAACTGTTTTCCAGAGTGACTGTAGCATTTTAAATTCCCATTAGCAATGTATGAGTGATCCTGTTTCTCTACGTCCTCACCAGCATTGGATATTGTCACTATTTGTTATTTTAGCCTTTCTGATAGATGTGTAGCAGTATTTCATTGTTATTTTAATGTGTATTTTCCTGATGGCTAACGATTTTGAAAATCTTTCCATGAGCTTATTTGCCATCTGTATATTCTCTCCAGTTAAATGTTTTTCACGCTTTTGAAAAACATGATCTAATTGGATTTTTTTTTTTTACTCTTCAGTTTTGAGAGTTCTTTATAAATTCTAGATATTAGTCCTTTATCAGATGGATGGATTACAAATATTTTTCCCAGTCTGTAGTTTATATTTTTATCCTCTTAATAGGAAATTTCACAGAGCAGAAGTTTTTAATTTAATAAAATCCAATTTATTGATTTTTCCTTTTATCAAGTGTGCTTTTTGTATCAAGTCTAAGAACTCTTTGCTTAGCCTTAAAGCTCAAATGTTTTATCCTTTTCCCCCCTATAAGTTTTATAGTTTTACATATAAATTCATGACCCATTTTGAGTTAGTTTTGGCATAAGGTGTGAGACTTTAGACTAAGGTTGTTTTGTTTTGTTTTGTTTTGGCCTACGGATGTCAATGGCTCTGCACTCTCTGTTAAAAAAGCTATCTTTCCTCCAGTGAATTGTTTTTGCACCTTTAACTAAAATCAACTGGACATGTTTGTATGGATACAGTTCTGGATTCTCTGTTCTGTTCTATTGGTTTATGTACCTATCCCTTCATTAATGCCACACAGTCTTGATTACTACAGCTATATAATCAATTTTGAAATAGGAAGACTGGTTCCTTCCATTTCATTCTTTATCAAAATTGTTTAAGCTATTCTAGTTTTTTTGCCATTTCATAGAAATTTTATAACAATCTTGTCTATATCTAAAAAAATGTTGCTGAGATATTGATAGGAATGGTGTTAACCTGTATATCAATTTGGGGAGAATTGACAGTTTTACTATGCTGAGTCTTCCAGTCCATGAATATGGTATGTCTTCTCATTTATTCAGATCTTCTTTGGTTTCTTTCATCAGCATTGTAAGCATAAAAGTACTGTACATGTTTTGTCAGATTTACACCTGAATATTTAATTTTTTCAAGTGATTTTTTTCAAGTGTAAATAATATTGCATTTAAAATGTTATGTCCACTTGTTCATTTCTGGTATGTTAAATACAATGTAGTTTGTATGTCTATCTTTTTTCTTGCAACCTTTCTGGACTCAGTTATTAATTCTAGGTGATTTTTTTTTTTTATTCTTTGAGATTGACTATATGTAATCATGCCATCTGCAAATAAGGAAAGTTTTATTTCTTTCTTTCCAAACTGTGTGCTTTTACTTTTTTGCTGGCTGGGACTTCCACTATTGAATTGGAGTGATGAGAGTGGGTACTCTTTCCATTTTATTTTATTGTTAAAATAATTATTGTTAGCTGTGGGGTTTTATAAGTGCTTTTTAGCAAGTTGAAGAAGTTCTCCCTCTATTTCTATTTTTCTGAGGTTTTTTTCTAAAGATGAGAAAATTGGGGAAAGGGCAATAATTCTTTCATTATTCCAAGTTCCTTAGTGAAATCAGCCCCTCTTGAGCGCATACTGTATGTTATGCTAGGCCCTGTGAGACATAAGAGCTTGAAACTTGACCCTTGCCCTCAAGCATTAAGGAAACATGATTTCCATTCTACTATTGAGCATATATTGTAAACTGCAGAAGATCCAAGATAGAAAAGGCTAGTAATGACCTGGCCAGAAGTAGTAATTAGACTGGCCTCTGGGAATGAGTAGAATGCGAGAGAGAAAATAAGAGAGAGAACTAGAGAAATCTAAATGACCTGAAATTCTGTTTTCCAACAAGGACGATGGTAAGTCAATAATTATCAGGATACAGCTAGCTTTTGATTTAAGGAGATGGATTATCTCTGTTTTGTGGATTATCCCTGACAAATGCTTAATCCTGGACTTCCTCCCTTTCTTCATCCAGCTGAGCATTTGGGTTCTCTTTTCTGCCATCAGTCAGCATGCTCAGGGAATGCAAACTAATATTACTATTAGCTAAAGAAACATAATTAAAAAGGGCAATCTGTTGTCCCTAAATTATATCATTTATTCCAAACTAAATAGGAGTGATATTTGTATTTTGTTTGTAAATATCCACCCCACTTCTCTCCCTCTTAAGGATAAACAAAAATTGGCTGTGTGACTATCATATACATATCACATTTATTAGGTTGGCTTGGGAGCTAAGAGTAATGCCACAGAGATCATGGACCACATGACATCTGATTCATTGTACCCATCCATATTTTTATGTGTTTACTCTAACATAAAGTAATAATGAATAGTGCTCTCATCTGCAAAATTAAAAATCCTGGCACATTACCCACAGGTCATGCTTTGGGTTGTCTTCCTACAGCATTGATGGATTTGCATGGATCTGGCCCTTCTATCTCACTTTGTCCTGCTGGTGACCAGTGGCTCATCTTTGAGGCAGATGGCCAGGGTTAAGGGTGGAATCTGAGGCCATGAGGCAGAGTGAAATTAACTGCTCCCTTCACATAGGGATTGAACCCCTGACCTTCACCTCATTAGCACAGCACTCCAACACAGCAATTCCCAGCCTCAATTTTATATCACCCCAGGGTGTTTCCACTTATCTCAAGAGGGAGCTGTGGAATTCCCCAAACAAAATTAATTTTAATTCACTTTAATTTAAACATTAAATATGGGCTATGCAGGCAGTACTTTGCAGGGGTGGAGGAGAATGGCCAACGTCAAAAGAAGAAGCCACCATGATGCACAGTTACCCAAGTACCCTGACACAGCCTCTCTAACCCACAGAGCCAGCCCAGGGAGGAAGGAGTCTCTATGTAAGTAGCAGGCATGGAAGGCTTTAGATTATTGGGGAAAACAGCTCAGTCCTAGCAAACATCTGCATTTCATAGGACTGTTTCATGTGGTCAGCTGGGCGTACTCTAAGTTCGCCTGCGCCCGATGGGCAACAGTTCAGCTCTGGTCCGGCAAGGCCTTCCCTTTTTCATCCTCGGGACTGTGATGCTTTGCCTGGTCTTAGGAATTTGCTGCAGAAACAATTTGTGATTTATTAAGATAATAAATTGGGCTTTGTTGTCGGAGCTTTTTCCTGGGTCAGTACACAAGATTTATCACCAACATGCCGGCCCGGGAAGCGTGTGGCTCCGAGCGTTCCAGGGCACTGTGGCCATTGGCTTATTTTGGAGGCTGGCAGAGTCTCGGCAGGCCGGCAGCTGAAGTGTAATTCAGGGAAAGGAACAGTAGGAATCAGTTATTTAATGAATATCTTCAAAACCCTTCATTGTAGTTTACTAATAATAGGCATATGCGTTTATTTCAGGATAATAAGTGTACTTCCTTATACTGGCAGCACCCTTTATAATTTGGAAAGGACTTTCACACACATTATCTCATTTGTTCTTTACACACCTGTCAAGAATTGCTATCTTCATTTTATTGATGAGCAACCAGCCTTAGAAAAATTAAGTGACTTGCCCAAGGTCGCCCAGCTAGTAAATCACAGACGCAACACCAGCTCCCATGTCTTCTCATATCCTGGGCCCTTTCCATTCTACTTCTCTTATCTCCATTTATCATCCTCATCCATTTGCTTTTGGCAGGGAAGAGTCTAGTATCTCCATTTTACAGAAGAACAAATTGACACAAAGATGTAATTAAACTTTTTGGCTCCTGCCTTTTGCAAACTCTCTCTTTTTGATGGTATTATGTCCCTTTCTCATTGAAGGGCAAGGAATCCTTTTGCAGGATAATTGCTGCTCTCAGAGTCCAGAATCTCCACTGTCATTGTCAGTACCATGATGGTCCTTTGGCTCCAACATGCCCTCTGTATCCCCAGGGGGCTCACACCAGCTACTTCTGGGTTGGGAGGAGGTCGCACATAAATGGTTTTCTCGCATCTACTTAAGCAGCTGTTGGCAAAACACTCTCCTTCCCAGTCCTTCAAGGATAGGCATTTTGTTCTAGATCTTTTTTTTTTTTACAGTCACATTCTGTGGATTTCTTCTAATACAATGAGCTTGGAGTACACTTTCCCAATTGGGCCTTAGACACACCCCTCCCCCCCAAAATGACAAAGTCCCCCCAAAACCCATTCTAGATGCATGGCCACACTGTGTCATCCCACCTGGAGGAGAGCTCGAGCTCCCCTGAATGCCTCTATGTTCATTATCTAGACTTGGATTGGAACTCAGGGTAGAGTAGAAAACGGTTGTATCTACCTCCTCTCCTAGGTTGAAGGAGTTCACTGTGGAGCACAGACGAGCCTGAGTGACAGTGTACGACAGAGCTTGGCCAAACTCACGTGAGAAGATGACCCCATGAGGATGTAAGCTCCATGCGGGCAGAGCTTTGTCTCTTTTGGTTCATGCTTGAATCCACAGGTCTACAACACTGCCAGCCTCCTACTAAATTATTTCCTCAGTGAATGAACTCATGATGCAGAGATGATGAGATTAAAATTGATAGTGGCCCAGAAATCACGGCTGTGTCCATTGATGGCATAAGGTCGCTTCTACCTCCTGGCTCCCTTGGCTTACAACCCATTTACTAAGCCTGGGCCTTTAGCCTTGCCAATGATTCCATTTTCTGCTTAAATTATCCAGAATTGGTTTCTAAGGCAGGAAACCAAGAAACCTGATACAAATGGAATAGGGTTGATTAACCATATATATACATTTTATCCAGTTAACTTAGACGGCAATGGAAGGCCATGGAAGGTCCCATATCTTGTTGCATTCCTCATAACATCTGGAATAACGCTTTGCAAATAAATAATGCATGCTCAAGGCATGTTTGCAGAAGGTGATGAGGATGATTTAATAGCATTTTAAAGGCCAGGCGTCTAAGAGGTTGGAAGTCCCGAGGACCATCTTCCCTACGTATGCACACATTCACACTTACACACACACACACACACACACATACACACACACATTTTCTCATTTGTGAGACACCATTTGCAAGAGGCCATTTGGGGAATGCAGTGGGCCCACTGAAACCGGAAGAAATTCAAGGCCATGGGCCAGCTAAACCACAGGAGCCCCACACCCAGCCAAACGTTCTCATTGGCAAATCAAACCCGAAAGCTGTCACCAAATTCTGCTCTCTGGCAGTCCCAATTCAACAATGTGCTGCAAGACAAAAGAAGTTGAAACCCAAGTGAAGATTGCCAATGAGTCTTTTCGGGCAACCAGCAGATTGCACAGAGGATCAGCACAGACACCGGCAGAGAAGAACATTCTCCTGGCAGGATTCCATCTCTAAATTAGGCACCGCTTCAGAGGATCTCAGCCTCATACCTTATGGGATTTATTATTTTTTTTTAAAGACCCAACATTTGTTCTTAATTATTCTTAAAAAAACTTTCTTAATCTAGCCCCATTCACTCACTCTCTCACTCATTCATTTATTCAATTAAATCTTTGTTGTCCATGTGCTGAGACCTTTGGCCCCATCTGTTGATAAAGACTCTGGAAAGCAGGTAAACCATTCTCACCTGTGCTTGTTAACGATGAAGAAACCCATTTAGGTAAAGACATCTCCCACAGCTCATTGATAACAAAACGTAGATTAAGACTCAGATATTTTAACTCTTAATTCTGAGCAGTAGCCCCTGGACAAATGCTTAGTGAGAAATGCTGACGAGGCCAAGTACCCTTACCTGGTATATGATGGTGTTTTAGGGCAAGATTAGTAGTAGTGTTGGTAACTCCCAAAATACTGTTGTGGAAGTTTATAATGATTTTGTAGGATGGCTTCAAGTTACCTCATGGTGTTGCCAACCGTCCTAAAATCCTCAAAAGAAATCAACTGTAGTTTGAGCTATAATACGTCATTTAGTTGATTTCCTTGGTGTAGGAGTGAGAGGCTGAGGTGGAGGGCATTAGCTCACCACCATGGGAATGCAAGTAAGGGTCACAGCTCCCAAGTTTGAGGCTCTGGGTCTAAACAGAAGGGAAGAGCTACAAACTTGGTGGACAGAGCTTGGAACTACCATGAGGAGAGTTTACTCCATAGAAAAAGAGAGACTTGGTTAAAAAAAAAAAAAAGAGGGACGGGATATGTTGCCAAATGAGAAGAGTTGCCAGAGAAAGTTCCTGGGAATTTGAAGGAACCACCAGGCTGGAGTGTGAGTCTCCTGATTTGAATGATTATCAGAACCACCTGGGCCTCTCTTTAAAACTATAGCTTCCTAGCTATCCCCTCCTTAAAGATTCTATTAGGTGGGTCTAGGCGGAGGCCCAGAAATCTGTATTTTTATCAGACCCCCAGGTGATTTTTTATAATCAGGAAAGATGTGGGCAAGCACTGGGTTTGAGGATGCTGCCTCTGAAAGTGAAGAAGGAGCTTGACAAGCTAGGTCCAAGAGAAGGGCTCTGGGTCAAAAAGGCAAGAACAAAACCAACATGAACCTTAAAAAAAAAAAGTGAATTGGCAAAAGGCAGCTCTGGCCCGCATTTAATGATTTCCCATGACTTCCAGAAAAAAGCTGAGTCTGCAGATGCCTGTTCATCTGCAGGATGAATGGAGTCTGTGTGTTCCTCGGGATGCCATTACAATGCGCACATTATTACTGAGGTGCTCCGGTGAGCCATTCCTTATGATCTCCCCTGTCACCCAAAGTCCCAGGTTGATTTTCCTTGGATGCATTCCCTTCTCCCTTCCCAGGGGTTGACAGACTGCAAGGGCTGCTGTCTGCACTCCCTCCCTCTTACACTAAAGTCTCTGCTCTGCGGACATGCTCTGGATCAAATGACCACATTTGCCTGTCCTGGGGCCAGAGACCTGCAGTCATCTGGGATGACAGAAGCTTAATTTTCATCCCCATCCCAATCATACCTCCCAGCAGCTGATCCCACTATGGGTGTGAGGACCTGGGGCCTGCAAACATTTGGGGGCTGGTATCCCAGGAGGCCTTGAAAATCCGAGGCTTGCTGCCAGCTGGTGGGCCCACAAAGGGAACTGGCCGCTGTTGCAAGCAGCCCAGCCCACATAACTCCAGAAGGAGATAATTGAGTGGCTGAAATCCTTGACAGTGGTAACAAAGCAGGGACCATCTATTCAGCCACTCCTGTGTTGTCCTTTTCACATACATTACTTACTTTGTGTTTTAGAGCAATCTCTTAGGGGTAGTTATTATGACACTGGTTTTATAGATGAGGACAGAACCTCAGCATAGTTAAGGAACTTACCACTGCCCCACAGTTGGCTAGTAAAGAAACTTCTTAACATCATTTTTCTCACCAAAGATTTGATTGCTTGTTTGTGAACTGTGTAGAAATGGAATCATACACCCTGTATTCTTTTTATCTGGCGTTTTCCCCACTCAGTATTATGTCTGTAAAGTTGATCTAATATTGCTAAGGGTACAAGAAGTTTTCTCATTTCTAATGCTGTAAAAATTTCCATAATATGAATTTACCACAATTTGTTTATATATTCATGGACTGCTGGTCATTTGGATAGCTTTTCCTTTGAGCCTGTTGCAAATAATACTGCTTGGAACATTCTCCTATATGTCTTGTGGGGTATACACTGAGGAATGGAATTGCTGGATTATAGGATATGCATACTTCAGTTTTAGTAGGTAGTGTTACATAGTTTTGCAGAGTGTCTGTACCAGTTCATACTCCTAACAGATAGTTATGAGAGTCTAGGGGGATCCATATCCTCACCAAACTTTGATATTTTGGGGCTTTTTAAATGTTTACCATTCTGGTGAATGTATTTTAGTTTGCATTTCCCTGATGACTAAAGAAATTAAATACTTTTTCAAATGTTATTGGTCATTTGGTTATCTATTGGCCTTGTTGGGTCTTTTGCCCATTTTTGTATTGGGTTGTCTGTTTTTCTTGGTGATGGAGTTTTTCTTTATAGTTTCTGGATATGAATCCTGTCACTTATATGGATTGCAAGTATCTTCTTCTCTGTGGCTTCCCTTCTCATTCTTAATGATTTCTTTTGATGAAATAAAAATTCAAATTTTAATGTAGTCTAATTTATCAATGTTTTCTTTGGGGGTTCTGCCTTTTGTTCCTGTTACATGTGATTGACTCTTACATACTGACATTTTTTTATCCAACAACCTTGCTGATTTCCTCATTAATTCTGATAGTTTTTCTACAAAATATTTTGTCCTTTCTATATATGCAATTGCATAGTCTGTGAATAATATCAGTTTTATTCCTTCATTCCAATTCTTAGAATTTTTTTTTGTCTTACTTTATTGCAAAGTCTAGGACCTTAAGTACAATGATGACTAGAAGAAGAGAAAGGCAGCATCCTTCTTTTACTCCTAATATTGGGGGGAAAGTATCACTATTTGAACATTAAGTATGATATACACTAGAGGTATTTTTATAGATACTCCATCATATTAAGGTATTTCCCTCTCTTCCTAGTTTCCTAAGAAAGTTCTTTTTTCTTTTTATTATCACTAGGGGTTTAATTTTATCAAATGCTTTTTCTGAATCTATTGAGTTGATCTTGATTTTCTTTATTCTGCTACTGTGGTAAATTATACTGACTGATTTTGGAACATTGAGACAATCTCATATTCTTAGAATAAACCCATTTTGTTTGTTGGATCCAGTTTGATAATGTTCTGTTTAGGATTAGCCTCCATGTTTAGGAGAAAGAAATAACTTGTAATTTTCCCTCCCAGTCAGGTTTTGATATTAAGGTAATACAGCTCTCAAAAATGAGTTGACAGGTCACTCATTTTCTATTCTTTGGAATAGTTTGTATAAGATTAATTATATTTCATCCTTAAGAATTTGGAAGAATTCACTGGTGAAACCATCTGGTTCTGGAGTTTTCCTTGTGAAAAGATTTTTCATTATGGATTTAATTTATTTAATAGATAAAAGACTATAAGTTGGTTCAGAACAGCCTCTTATTTAATAGCTGTAGGCTATATTGATATGTCTTTTTTTTTCATTCCTGATATCAATTATTTGTGCCTCATCCTTTTTAAAAAGACATCAGTCTTGTCCGGAGCTTATCAATTTTATTACTCTTTTTAAAAGACAATTTTTGGCTTTGTTGGTTTTCTTTGTTGTATTATTATTTTCTCCTTCATTAATTCCTGCTGTTTATTATTTCCATTCTTGTATTATCTCAAAGTTTAATTTGCTATTCTTTTACTAAAAATCTTAAGATGGAAACTTGGTTCATTGTTTCTCCATCCTTTCTTCTTTTCTAATGATGCATTTAAGGCTATAAATTTCTCTTAAGCATGCTTTGGCTGCATCCCATAAGTTTTGATATGTTTCAGTTTTATTATCTTTTCATTAAAATATTTTCTAATTTCCACTGTGATTTCTATGTTGACTCACGGGTTGTTTAGAAATGTATTGCTTCATTTTACATCACATTAATCCAGTCAAGCACTGAGCTCTTTAAAAATGATTCAGGATCTCCACAGCCAGCTAGCTCTCTTTCTGGATCACCCCTTTGGGGGAGTCTCATCTGAAAGCCTGAGGTGTCTAACCTGGCCCTTCCTCCCTGCTGGGCCCTGAGCTCCCCTTTTGTCACCCCAGCCCCATAAGATTCCTGGAAACTCTGCCCAGCCTCTCAGCCACTGCATGGGAAGTGCCAAGTGCCAACGAGAAACATGGCTGACGCTCATTCTCTGCTCACGCCTTGTTTCTGGGATTCTAGCTCTTTAGTTTCTCATCACGTTGGTAGTTTTTTGATGTCTTCCACTAGATTTTTAAAAAATATCTTGTCCGCATCATCCAGCATGCTTGCCAGGAAGATAGTCCGAGGTGAGCCAGCCAGTCTGACGTTGCCACGGGGGAAGATGCCCTAGAGCCGGGATTCAGGCCCAGGTCTGCGCATGCCCAGACCCCGGAGCCAAAGCTCGGAGGAGCCCAAACTTGGAGTTCGAAGGCAATGTGACGCCATCCTTGCTGCTCAACTCTCTGCTTTACCTTCCTCGTTATTCTTGATCTAGTCCTTTGGATTAAACATTGTCATTTATCGAACCTCACTTTTAAAATGTCCTAAACATAAATTTCCAAATTTCTTTTTTTTTAACATTTTATTTTTATTTTATTTGACAGAGAGCGAGAGAGAACAGAAGCAGGGGGAGAGGCAGGCAGAGAGAGAGGGAGAAGCAGGATTCTGGCTGAGCGGGGAGCCCAATGAGGGACTCCATCCCAGGACCACGGAATCATGATCTGAGCCGAAGGCACATGCTCAACCAACTGAGCCACCCAGGTGCCCCCATAAATTTCCAAATTTCTTAGTAAAATTATTCTTGTTGGATCACTTACTTTCTGATGGTTGTTCACAGGACCTCTGGGAGCCCTGCTGCCTCTTTCCCAAGTTCATCCTTTCCAGGTCTGAAACCAATACCAAACTGTCAGGGAAACAGAAGCAGAATCATGTTATCCTATAATTCTTTATCTCCCCTGGTAGACGTGGGGACCCCTGAGGGGAATCTTCTGCAGGGGTTCACAAGGAGACATTCTTAAGGCTCTCCCACAGTGATTTCCTTTCTGTTAATGTGAATGCCCTGACTGGCCACATTTCCCTTTTCCCTTTGGCTGCCAGGAAGCCCAGAGTGTAAAGCTACATTTATAGGTCACCTCTAGCAGCTATGTCTGTGTTTAGAAACTGGATGTGACTTTTTCTCCCTGGCTAGACTTCTTCTTATTTCTCTTTTCCTTAGTTCTGAATTTTCTTTATTTTTATATATTTTAAATATTATTCTGTCTCTCTCTCTGACTTTACATGAAACTGGAGTTACTTAAATTTTGTCAATCTATGTAACCACTTGGAGTTTTTATTTATTTAAAAATTTGGGGGGCGCCTGGGTGGCTCAGTCGGTTGAGTGTCTGCCTTCAGCTCAGGTCATGATCCCAGGGTCCTGGGATGGAGCCTAGCATCGGGCTCCTTGCTCAGCAGGAAGCCTCCTTCTCCTTCTTCTGCCATTCGCCCTGCTTGTGCTCTCTCTGTCAAATAAATAAACTAAATCTTTAAAAAAAATTTTTTTTCAACTATGGAGACATTTGACTGACAACAGAATGGATCCTGGAGAAACAAAGATATGAATGGTATTGTAATTTCTAGAATTTATTGTGAAATTAGATTTTCATGAGTCTTCACCCTACATATTCTGTTGTTTAAGATCATTCATAACTAGATATTGCTTTATGTGAAAAATATGTTTCAAAAATCAAAATTAATCAGTGTTAGAGTTCTGAAAGGTAGACGGACAAGTCTGGCCACGCTCGCCACTGAGCATGAAAACATGAAGATCAATTTTACAAAGTCATGGACACATGAAAGAAATTAAGTATCAAAACCAGAAACTATCGATATTATTCATGATTGTAATACACCAATATGTAAGTGTGTTTTTCCTTTTCTCCAAAAATTCATTAATGTCCCTAAAATGAAATTAATGTAATTAAAAGTTCAAATCCATTAGATATGTTATGATATTGTACTATTTATTGTATTTTTGGTTTTTTTTTTTTTTGACAGACACGACCATCTATAGAAGTGTCAGAAAAAGGGAAAAAAAAATCACTCTCTGCTTTTCTTTTCGATCCATTATTAATATTGCCGCATTTATCATTATTGCTAAAAATGAGGTCATGCGGGAGCAAGGGTCCTCTCTGGGGGTCAGTCCCTGAGGCAGGTTGTGGGCCCCTGCTAGGGGCTGAGGAAATGTCCCCTAACCCAGAGTTCCGGGTCTTGATGTTCTCTCCCTGCAACGCCCCCGTCCTGCATGCCGCTTCCTCAAGGGTAAAGGTGCTCTTTGCACACCTTTCCTCCAGCCAAAGCTTTCCAGTTGCATGTGCACTGGTCTTTGTTCCTAAGTTCAGGCCTCTCCTGGGAGGGCAGCTTTCTGTTTGTGTTCTTCCTGCCAAGGAGCTCCATCAGTCAGCTGCCTGGGCCCCATTTGTGGCCCAGCCCCTTCTTACTGTGTGGTCTTAAAGCAGGTCACTTCACCTCTTCCTATCTCGCTCTGTAAAACCCAGATAATAATACCTCCCGAATAAAGAAAGGGTTTTCTTTAAGCCCGTTGAGCTTCAGATGGAGCGCCCCACAGCAGTGCCCAGGGCTGCGCTGGGCAGCCATGTGATTAGGTAATGTGAGATGCTCCTCATTATGCTTTGTCTGCAATGAATGCTCCCGGCCACAAAGCGCTGGAACTCGAGGTGACATCGAAACCCCGCGGGAAGCTGGGATTACCTTACACTCTGATAAAGCACACCAGAAAAGAGCAGTAGTTTTGACTCACCCAGTCCTCAATGAACACTCTCATCTGAGACGGCTAAGTAAGAACGACCCACTTCCAGGTGGAGGGAGCACGACCAGCAGCCCCAGCAGCCCCAGCAGCCTTCTCTGCGAGATGCAGGCAGGCTCCCCGGAGTTGGGCCACACCGGGCAGGGCAGGGCAGGACCCATCCCGGTGCCGAGATGGGGGAGATCAATAGCCACCATAGCGTGAGTTCCTACGGGGTGCCAGGAAATATGCTGGGTATGTTTTTCTATTCCAAACCCTCAAGACAACGGTATTAAACCCTATCTATATTCTAAAAACAAAAGCAAACCAACACCATCCACTGAACTTTATACATTTTCCACCATCATGAAAGCCTACCCATTTGGGCCCGTAGATCTGAGTCCAAAATTTTGGCCTGAGGCCTCCTCACCGATCCTGAGGCTTTAGGACCACACAGCACGGGGCAGCAACCCACAAAGGGAAGGCTTACTTTTCTCCTTCTGACCCAGACCTCTGGAAGTGGCCCTGAGGCTTACATGAAGGTTCCTTCCTTATGAGGCCTTGGCTAGGCCTCCCTTAGCTTGACAAACTTTTACCCGGAACCCTCGGATCCTGTTGTGACTAACGGAACCCAAGTCCCAGTGGGTTCACTCATCTGGCTCTCGTATCAGAGCCTGTCAAACGTAGGGTCCTGGTTGGGTTTCCCTGCGAGCTGGTTATGAACTGGGGGTGTGCTGGGGAGCAGCTGGAAGGAACCCCAGAATCAGAGAAGATGAGGGCAAGTATCCTTTCGGCCGGGGCTTCTCCGAGGAAGCCGAGGATCACGTGCATGGAGGGAACAGGCTGGGGACGAGACTGATGACGAATGTCTCTTGGTGGGAGAAACGCATGGATCCCAGGCCTGGCCGCTGGGCCGTGTCCTCCGGCGGTGCCGAGAGGCAGGGACCTCTGGAGACCCCAGGTAAGGAGGTAGCTCTGCTCCCTGGGGAGGGGTCTGCTGTGTCGACTGCTGGGAAACATGCTTAGCTGAACTGACTACTGCCGGAGTGCGTGTGTGTGTGTGTGCGGTCTGTTGCTAGAGAAACCATGGAGAGGAGGGGGATGAACCCTTTGGATGGGTGCTGCATTCCCTTGGGGTCCGCCCACTGAGTGCTGATTGGATGGGCTTGCGTGTTATTCAGGCAACTGTTGTTGCCCAGAGAGCCCTGAGCTGACTTGCTCCCTCGAGAGCTGATGTTCAGGGAACGATGGAAGCAGCTGGTTTATGGAAGCATCAAACAACGTGAGCGGCAGAAGCTGCCAAATCCCAAACATCTCTTGCCAAGCACCCTTTCTTCTAGATTTCGAACTCATCTGTGTTCCAAAAGCAGTTTTGTTTAAATGGCTTTTTCCCCTTACTCCCAGTCCGTGGGAAGCTGTAACTCGCAGGCAGGAAAGGGACTCCCCAGGATTCATTCACTAAGGCTGCTGTGAGCCAGACACAGGGCCGACGCTGCGCATCACCAAGGGTGTGGTAGAGCAGAAGTCGGGGACCTGCACTCTTGGGAGTGGGGCTGGCTCCCTGCAAGGACATACAACGGGCTGTGCAGTCCCCTGGCTTGGGTCTCAAGGCAGATAATTTTGCAACTTTTCCTTCCTAACCCAGCCAGCATTGTTTGTACTGGGGACAAGTCTTTCGAGGGTGAGGACTGGGACCGTGTCAATATTATCTTAGTATCTCTAAGAAAGCTGCGGGGCCTCCTTCAGTAAGTGCTCCTTGAATAAATGCTTGGATGAATGAATGAATGAGCTCATTGTGTTGCCCACCAGCAAATCCAGTAGCTCCTTGCAAACCCAACAACTTCAGCAAGGAGCCTCTGGAGGTTCCTTACAGAGAACCTGGTACCGAGGAAATGCTTATAATGTAACCCTCCCTCATCCTGTCTTGTCCAGACCCTAGGAGTTCTGTGAGAGGGGGGAAAAAAAGCTCAGAAAAAGAATCCAGAATCTTCCATTGTAGGAAGATTCCACCACCTCCAGACATTAGGAAAACCACTGGTCTAATTCATTCACCATGGCGACTTTTTCATCCATTGGCCTGGCGCTGCCTGGGTAGCTCCGTCTGGGAAGGTTCGCTTTCAAGTAGGACAGCTATTTGGAGTTCTGGGCTTACAATGTGGAGGGCAGATGTGGCATCCTCTTGGAACACAGTTGCTGGTGGGCAACCAAATCCAAAGGCAAACCCCCACAAAATCTAACTAACTTCTTCCTCTTCTTCTTCTTCTTCTTTAACTTTCCAGATCTCAGTACTCATCTGGATACTTCGTTAGGATCCTACGACATCTGGGGACCAGCGATGGCAGAAACGTGCTTATGTTGAGTGCCTGTGATATGGCTGCATTGTGCTAAGCCCTTTCCCATATGTTATGTCAGATAATCCCCCCCAGAAACCCTGCCAGAGTGAAATATATTCCCATTTTACCCATGAGAAAACAGGCTCAGAGAGGCTGAGTTACTTGCCCAAGGTCACACAGATGGGAAATAGTAGTTCCTGAATTTGAACCAAGACAGTGACATCAGTGGGGGGGGGGGGGTTGGGAGGCTGTCACTGCAGTTATCATCTCCAAAAGCCCCCTTCCCCACGACAGTCCCCCCTCTCCCAATAAATACACAATCTGAGTAAGAAGAATATGCAGGGGACAAAATGAATCTTTATGTTTTCCCCTGCCACCTCCCTTTCAGAGAGATGGCTGAGCGAGCCCCGTCTACGCAGACCCCTTGGAGTCCACACCACATCAAGATTTATCTGGCTCTAAAGGCCATGTTCTTCCCAACCCAACTGGGATATCGGTTCTCTTAGAGTCCTATCAAGAAGACCTCTGCTTTCTTAAACACTCTACCCAGAAGGGCCAATCGATCAGCATAGGATTTTCCTAATGGAGCCTCACACCACAGAGTCCAAAATTTCACCAGCCTGCCCAAGGTCACCAGCCCATTACATGCGCTGCGCTTCTCAGGGTCCACGGATGCATTGCATCCCAGCGGGTAAACATCACTGGCAGGAAGATGCACAGCATGGATGCTGTAGATTAGAGCTTCAGTTTACTTTACAACACCCATGGGCCAAGGTCCAGTTCATTTTGGGTTCCGGCTAATTTTATTCGGCCTCCAAATGTAGAGACCGGGGGTGTTTAATGTGGCCATCTGTCTTGATGCAAAATCCATGTTCTGGACACACCACTCCAGCCTCCACCCTGGAAGTGTGAAAGGGACCTAGGGCTGAGGCCAGCCATGGTCTTGTGTTCCAGAAGGGAATTAGTTTGCAGACTAAATGTTCACGAGTGAAGAGCTTGTCATGGGCGAGGTGGGAAATGCAAAAAGAAGCTAGGCTTCCAGGAATTCAGAAAGATAAATAGGTGTAAGGATCTTTCATCTGCTCCCCTCCTTCCCTCAGGAAGGCTATACCTAATACTACTCCTATTTTAAGCTCCTTGATCTTATCAGTGCAAAGCATTTTTATACACAGGACTTAGTTTTGACCCACAAGCATTATTGTGCCCATTTTATAGATGAGGAATTGGAGACACCAGGGGGTGAATGGTTTTGCCCAGAGTCACAAGGCCAGTAAGTCCAGGACAGGAGAGGCTCAGATCAGCCAATTTCATGCCTGGCACTCTCTGTGATGATCTGGAATGTTCTTCCTAAAAGAGCAAAGGGCTCATGCGACCTTTGAGGAGCCTAGTTAGTTTCACCATCCTGGGAGCTGCCTTGGCCCAAGACCTGGTGCTCCAGAATTTAGCTTGATGCTCTTTTGCTGGCTTGCGGCCAACCCTTGCGGGCACTGCTCTACCTCTAGGTACAGGCATCATCTCTAGAGAAGAGGTGGCTTCTTCCAGTGAGCCACATGCCAGGTCACCTGAAGCTGCTTCATTGGCCACCATTCGATGGGGCCGAGCAAGGTCGGGACAGGGGAGACGGTGCTTGGGCTGAGTGATGGTCTCCGTCAGCTTCTGAATTCCCAATGTCCTCGATTGTCCATGAGTCCAGTGGGAGCCTGTGAAGGTGGTGGTCTCGGGGGTGGGGTTTGGGCAAGCAGGGAGATCCCCAGGCCTGGTTGTGTCCTGTGGAGGCTGTCTTGGGTCTGCAGCTGTGGGTTACCTGGAGCACCATCTGAGGAGGGTAAGGCATATCGATGCCGCCATGGCTCCTGGGACAGGAGCTGAATTAGGCTGCACGCATGCGGTTTGCCTCCTTCTTGCGTGAGGGTCTTGCTCAAGCTGGCTCAGGGGCTGCTCCCAGGGACAGGGTGCAGTCTGCCACCTCAGGGGCTGACTAGAGGCAAGTACCTGAAGGCCAGGGAAGCAGTGGCCCCCTTGGCAGAAGCTCCCTGGCACCCCGAAGATGTGGGAGACCCCCAATTCCTGCACCCTTTGCTGTGTGGGCAGATGCCCCTGAGGCCAGCAGCCCCTCCTGGCCTCTCCGCTTTACCCCAGGAGCTCTGCTCCTTGACATAAACACCCCTCCTCCTTCCAGCCGATGTTTTCCAAATCCTTCCACCTCCAGGGCTCTACCTACAGTGGGAGCTCAAATACTCGGTGAACGAAGGAACAAGTATCTCATGTCACACCCAAACACATCTGTGGGGTGGGCATTACTACCCTCCGTTCCCGAGGCTGAGCAATGAGCCCCCCGTCTGATGGCGAGACTTCTGCTGTCCGCTCCCTCCGGGTTGCCCCATCTGCCCGGGTGTCAGCCCGAAGTGTGGTCGGGCCCACAAGGCCCCCGATGCATCACTGCCCCTCCCGCCCCTGAGGTGCCCTTGCCGAAGTCAAGATGCCCGGCAGATCCAAGAGGCTGTGAACAGGCCCGGCGGCTGGCGGGAATGGCAGGGAACGTTCCTGGAGTGTCCCTGGCCGCCTGGCCGCCGCTGGGACAGAGTCACTTGCTAGGGCAGTGACTGTTAAGCACTGGTGGGTGCTGGAGGAAACCGGCTGAGAGGGCCTGGGACATGCCCCTGGTGTTTCCTCAGAACTGCCCCAGGGGCCAGGGGGCAGGGGCAGAAGCCGGCCCCCAGAAGCGCCCTGCTCTCCAGAGTGAGGTTCAACTTCCAGATCAGTGTCCCTCAGCACTGACTTCCCCTCCTTGGCCCTGGCCAGGCCGTCTGGCCGGCCATCCCCTGCCCACTGCAGTGCCCCCTAGGCTCATCTGCAGTAGGCACTCCTGCGCACCTGAACGCGTGGTTGGTAAGATGTGCTTCTTCCTGAAGTGGTTTCCTCTTTTATTTGCAGTTGAAAACCATGACCACGAAAGTGACTTCCACAGGCCACTGTAATAGGCACTTGCATAATGGCATTGGGGACAGTGTTTTGGGGAGCAGGAGGGGGTGGCCGCGCCTCTCCACCAGTTGGGGGATGCACTTCGGTGGAAGTCGGACTGTCTCTCCGGATCCTCTCAGGCTCGGAGAGAAGACAGGATCTCCTGGGCGGGAGCCCGTTCCTTTATGAACCTGCGCTTGCTCGTTCACCCTGTGCTGCGGACCACGCGTCCCTTTCCCTCTGCCCAAGAGAGGGTTTTGACATCTTCCTCTTTCTTTGCTTTGCAAGATGTCCTGTATTTGGCCAACTCACTGTCAAGGTGAAGCACGCAGATGCTGGCGTCACACGGAGCGTTCGAATCCCAGCGGCAGCACGCGCTTTGACCTGCCTCGGTTTCCCCCCTTGAAAAACAGGATTGCCATGAGGATTGGAACGGGTTAGGCACAGAAAGCTTTTGAAACCATGCCCAGCCCCGTCCTGCTAATGCTGCCGTCTCTCGGCCTCTCTTTCCTGTAGAGACCACTTTGACGATTGTTGGCTGACATTTGTTTGAGTTTGTCCTATTCTCGGGAGCCGGCCAGGCTGATTCTCCTGCAGTGTGCGTGCCCTGTGCCTTTTCCCCTCACTGGCATGGAGCAACATCTCCCAAGCTTACCCACCCCAGGGGTGCACAGAGTATCGTAACTGTGGCTGGTCGGGAGACGTTTAGCGAACAGCAACCTCGTGGTCACGTGAGCTTGGCCATGGGCTCCTGTGACTTACTGCAGGCCCAAATCACGCTTCCCTTCAGTCATCCCACCTGTTGCCTGGCTGAGAGGTCAGGGAGCCAAGCGCCCCCAGGTAGGAAGTGACTTGGTTTCCCCACCTGCAGGCACCGCGTGCGATGCACACAGCCCACCTCTCGGCAAGCCACGACTTTGCAGACCAGGGTGGGCTGTCCTTTGAGAACCACCAAATCTGCATGTGTGTTTGGCCAGAGCCGGGGAACATGGGGGAGCACCAGTGATTTGAATGATGTTAGGCAGCCAAAGCAATGGAAGTATGTCGAAAGCAACTCGGTCCACGCAGCGAGCTGGTGTTAAACGAGTGAATAGGGGGCCAGGTTCTGTGCCCTGAGCATTTCACTCAAGTGAAGTAGCTGGAAAGGAGTGAACACCCCTGGTGCATGTCCCCGGGGTGCCCGTGGTGGCAATGGCCAGCTGTGCCATCTGTCACACCCACGGGCCTGAGGACCTGGGACCCGGCGCCCCAGCCGTGGTGTGCCCCCTCCCAGGCCTGCACGGAGCTCCCTGCCTACAGCACTTCATGTAACCAGTGTCTGTGTCCCTTGGACTCTGGCAATCGTACGAGCAGCATGACCCGTAGATGACCTCCGCTGTAGGAAGGCCAGCCCGACGGGGGTGTGCAAAGCAGCAGAGTCGTGGCGACCCCTGTCTGGGCCCCGCAGACCACCAGCTCCTGTGCTGTCAAGCTCCTCCCAGCACAACTGTCACCCCAGCCCCCCAGTGCTGCAGCGTCCCCAGGTCTCTTCCCTTGGGAGCTCAGGCACCTGAGGCTCAGCTAAGGAACCTGTCGGAGGGAAGACGGGAGGAAATGGCCGAGCTGTGATTCAGACCCCGGCCCGTCTGAGGTCAGCACTCATCCCTTTCTCCACTGTGGCAAGAGTCTGCCTCGTCTTCTCTCTCACGGTGCGCAAAGTTCTGATGAGAACCGCACAGATTGCTTGGTGAACCTCGAGAAGGTGGCCGTTCTGGTTACATACTGGGAGGGTTGGCTCCACCACAGGAATGGGCATCTTACGCCTCGGGAGTCAGAACTCAGGGTTTCCTACAGCTCGACACTGGGGTGCTTCTCTACGCCTGTGTGCTCCCCTCCCCAGAGAAGAAACATCCTTCATCCCCCAGAGCTACTGCTTTTCAACACCAGTTTTAATGTGAGGCACGCTCTCTCTGGGAGATTGCAAAAATTAAATCGTTTTTAAGCAACCAAACAACACTTCTGGGGTTTGTAATAAACTTGTGAAATTTACGGAACTTGGCGGTTGAGGTTCCCTCAGTCTTGCTTCGCTGGGGCCCCTAGGAGCTTTGAGTTGGCTCTCCATTCTCTCTGGTTTATGGTTGATCCTGCCAACTGGGGCCCGGCCATTGCATCTTAGACCAAGGAGGCAATTAGTCCTAAAACAATCAAGGGGCTCTAGGAGGCAACCTCTGGTCTGGGTTTCTGGCTCTGCCTTCCCTTTATTGTTGTGGGAAGGCCATGCAGACAGAGGTGGGTGGGCGGTCCCCTCCGCAGAGGTCAGCCCTGCTCTCTCTGCAGGGTTCCACTGTTAAGGGGCACACAGATGAGCAGCCAACTTCCCCTCGTGAGACTTCGCGCTCTCCCCATCAACCAAACGAGCCCAGGGTCCCTGAAGGGTAGCCCACACTTCATTTTAGGACACTCTGTTTCCTCTCCCATGCGGAGGCCCTCTCCATTCATGGAAACTAACAGCAAAGCGATTTGCACACATCGGATGTCCCTGGGTGTGTGTTATCATGGTGGAAGCAGAGTGCACAAGGCTGGGTGTGTTTCTCACTCCTCCGAACTCTTAGCTGGAAACGCAGCTCCGTGTGGTCAGGACTTGGACAGTGTCAAGGCCAGTAAGATGAACATGACTTGATAACATACTGTTCTTGGCTACGTAAGGGCCTTTGGCATAACAGAGGGAGACCTCTCTCTCTGCAGGAGGATTTCCGGGGAGCAAGGAGCCAGGAAGGCAAAGCCCCTATATTTATCTATTCAGAGTAGAGAGCCTGGACTCTGGGCCAGAGGGCTGGGTGCTGGCCCCATCTGAACCCTTTACCAGCCATGGACATTGTCTGTACTTTTTCATCATTAGTGTTGTGCAGAGAGTAATGGTACCTGCCTCACAGAACTGTCATGGAGATTAAAAGCACATGATGTACTTTAAACAATGACTGGCACACAATAAATGTGTTATTTGTATTATTACAAACGAGAAATAATCTCATGCTCCGTAAGAATCACAGATAAAGGATACCATGGCTTCCCACAGAATAACGGTCCCAAGAGATGTCCGCATCCTTCCTTAGGACCTGGGAATGGGTTCCGTTATGTGGCAAAGGGGAAAGAAGGTTGCAGAAGGAGTTCAGGCTGTGAATCAGCTGACTTTCAGAGCAGGAAATTATCTGGGATTCTCCACGTGGACCCGATGTAATCACGAGGGTCCTTCCAAGGGGAGGAGTGGCAGGAGAGAAGAGTCAGAGGAGAAATAATAGAAGAAAGGTACAGAGAGGCATGAGGAGGCCACGAGCCACGGAACATAGGTGGCCTCTAAACACTGGGAGGGGAGGACACTAGTTCTCCCTAGAGCTTTCAGGAGGAACCCAGCCCTGCCGTCCCTCCTTTCTAGCCCGGTGAGCCCGGCGTCAGACCTCTATCCTACAGAACTTGCAAGGTGATAGATGCATGTTGTTCAAGCCGCCAAATCTATGGTGACTTGTTTCAGCTGCAAGAGGGAGAGGATCCTTGTGTGCCCCACGTGCTGCCTCGGTGACTGAGCCCAGGTGCTCAGAACGGCCCGCGCTGTGCGGGGACAGCCCCACGGTCGCGCCCCCCCACTGCCAGCCCGAAGAGTGTGCGTTTGGCCATCAGCCCCTCCAGGAATACGTGATGCCCCCCGGCCATCTCCTCCCTTCTGAAGCTGCTGATCAAGACTCCAGGAGTTTCTCCCATCGACAAAGGCTTGAGGTTCTCTTAGGATCGCACAGCTCCCAGGCCGTTCAGGGCACATCCCGCATTGCTGGACCACAAATGCTCCAGGGTGGCCTTCCATTTCCCACACGATTCCTCCTCTTTCGGGAAACTGTCAATAACAATAAAAACATAAGCACAAAATGGATTGTCTCACGAGTCCACCGCCCTCCACGTCACCTGCCCGTGATATCAGAGGCCGGTGTTCTGGAAAGACTCCCCTCCACATGGGGGACACTGAGGTCTCCCTCTGGGGGCTCGCCCTCCTCAGCAGCTCCTCCCTCCCTGGGCCTCCTTCCTTTCCCGAACAAGGTTAGGATTTATAACTTCGTTCATGGCAACATCTGGCGCATTTCCATCCAGTTCTTGTTTTCTCTCTTTCTTTCTTTCTTTCTTAAAAAATCTCTCATCTAAAGTCATTTCAGTTCGGTTCAGTTGTGTCTCCTTTCCCTTCCCTCTCCTCTCCCCTTTCTTGTTCTTCTGGCCTTTGGAGATAGTGAACAGAGGCGCGAGGACTCATTACCCACAGCTGACGAGTCGGGTTAGAAGTGAAAGCACCGCTTGGGACCCGACTTCTTTATTTCTTTTTGGCCACAGAGCCACAAGGCTGGGTCCCCAGCGAGCCGCCTGAGGACATCTTGTTGCACCATCTGCCCGCCCCCACCCGCCCCTACCAACCGCCAGGCTCTGATTGTTGTCATTGCTGATTTTTTTTTTTTTTTTAAGTTTTTGTTGGTTTTAGAAATTCGCTAGCTCTGTACTTTTCAGAGCTGGCTTGCTAGCATAAAAGCAAAACCAGGGCAAGGAGAACAAAGGAAGAAAGGCTGGCAGAAGGCTGGGCCACACTTAGCAAGGCCACTGCGTGCGCGCGCGCGGGAGGGGCGCCCGCCAAGCCTTAAGACGCATCTGAAAACTTCTCATGGCCTGAGGGTTTCAAATACCCACACTTCCTGCTCCTTGGAGAGGGTATGCACAGAATGTGAGTGACTCACCAGCGGTGGTTTTCAAATGTGTCTGTCATAAGGAGGTAGCATCAAAAGCCCATCCTGTTTCAGATGTTATTTTTTCCACTCTCGACTATGTAGACTATAAAAGCTCAGTGCTGAAAACCAGTGTTTGTTTTGAGTGCAGAAAGTGAAGGGCGAATTAATTTTACTGCAGCAAGTAAAAACCCAACTCTTAAGCAAAAGAAAAAAAAAAAGAAAAAAGAAAGAAAGAAAAAAGACGTGTAAACAGTGCGGAGATGGCGTTTCAAAGCCCTTGTCTTCGAAAAGTTAATTATATTTCAACTAAAGCCAAACTGTCAAAACATGGGAGGGTGATCTGCCTGCTTTGAAAACGCATCAGCCTTCTTATGTAAAAGCCTATAATTGATATCCACGCTGAAACTAGAGATGAGCCCAGAGAGGGGATGGCCTCTTAGAACCGCTCAAACGGCACTTCCCTATCGACCACGTGCGACACTTCAGAGCTCCGTTGGAGAAGTGGGAAATTGGAGAGGAGGACAAAGCCAAGCACAAAATGCTCCGTGAACAGAGAGGGTTTAAAATATCAGCCTGGGGCGCCTGGGTGGCTCAGTTGGTTAAGCGACTGCCTTCAGCTCAGGTCATGATCCTGGAGTCCCTGGATCGAGTCCCGCATCGGGCTCCCTGCTCGGCAGGGAGTCTGCTTCTCCCTCGGACCCTCCCCCATCTCATGTGCTCGCTCTCTCTCATTCTCTCTCTCTCAAATAAATAAATAAAATCTTTAAAAATAAAAATAAAAATAAAAAAATATCAGGCCTGGTTTATGCAATGTGTGGGCCCAGGGCATTGTTGATTATCGTTTACATAAGACGAAACCTCGGGGTGGGGGGTTGCCTGGGTGGCTCAGTGGGTTAAGTGTCTGACGCTTTTTTTTTTTTTTTTAAAGATTTTATTTATTTGGGGCGCCTGGGTGGCTCAGTTGGTTAAGCGACTGCCTTCGGCTCAGGTCATGATCCTGGAGTCCCTGGATCGAGTCCCGCATCGGGCTCCCTGCTCAGCAGGGAGTCTGCTTCTCCCTCTGACCCTCCCTCCTCTCATGTGCTCTCTCTCATTCTCTCTCTCTCAAATAAATAAATAAAATCTTTAAAAAAAAAAAAAGATTTTATTTATTTGTTTGACAGAGACACAGCAAGAGAGGGAACACAAGTGGGGGAGCAGGAGAGGGAGAAGCAGGCTTCCCACAGAACAGGGAGCCCGATGCGGGGCTTGATCCCAGGACCCTGGGATCACGACCTGAGCCGAAGGCAGACGCTTAACGACTGAGCCACCCAGGTGCCTCGTAAGCGTCTGACTCTTGATTTCGGCTTGGGTCGTGATCTCAGGGTCCTGAGCTCAAGCCCCGCGTTGGGCTCTGCACTGGGTGTAGAGCCTGCTCAAGGTTTTCTCTCCCTCTCTCTAAAAAAACCCCAAAGGAAACAACAACAAAACACACAGAGGAAACGAGGGAGAGCTCCTCATAGTCCAGATGGCAATGTTATAGGTCAGAGCAGGCTGCACCTTCTTCCTCCTGAGAAGCAGGGCTGGGTCTGCGCTGCCAGGGCTGAGGCTGGCCTGGGGCCTCAGCGCTCCACGCAGACTACTCCTGGGCCTGGCCGGGGCTGGTTTTCAGGGCACTTCTCTTCTTCCAGACTCCACTTGGCCACTTTCCCCAGGAGACCCTGGGTGGTTGAGGTTTTGCCCTCCTCATCTCAGCTCCCATTCCTGTCTCTCCTTTGGTGATCTTTTAGAACTTTCTGGTTGCCATGGCAGACATTCTTTTTTTTTTTTGGCAGAAAGTCTCAGCATTTTTTTTATTTTTATTATTTAAACTTTTTTTTTTTTTTTTAAAGAACACAAACTTTAGGGGCAGCTCAGTTGGTAGAGCATCCAACTTCCAGTTTCAGCTCAGGTCATGATCTCAGGGTCGTGAGATTGAGCCCCGTGTCAGTCTCCGCACTCGGCAGACATTCTTGATCTTACTCTTTTGATGTCTGAGAGTTGTCTATATTCAGAAACCATGCTCAAACAGAATCAAACTTGAGCTAAGGGAAAATTAACAATGTTAGCCATATGACACATATTTGGGGTTGGACTAGAGTAGGCATCAAAACAGACCATGACAGGACCAGCAGTAGGAAAAGGGCTGGGAATAACCAGACTGAGGCTTGAATTCTCATTGGTGACCGCCATCTTCCTCCTCCTCCTCCTCCTGGCGAGCAGACCAGGCCCACCCAGCAGGCCCCGCCTGGGACCATCTCTGTCATTTTCCCCTTGGATGCTGATAGTTTAAAACAGCCTAGGTACCTATCATGTGGGTGCTTCTGTGATTAGAACCCTGTCTTCTTCCATCCTGGTGATGCTCTCCTCTTTCTTCCTCCTGGTTTTGCTGATCTTCCCCAAGTGTGATGCATCCCACGTAACCCACTGTTGGGTAGAGTGGACTTTTTGGTTTATGGTCCGGGACTCTCTGTTGACCTCAGAGAAGAGTTGCCAGATAAAATACAGGATGCCCAGTTAAATGTGAATTTCAGATCAACAATGAATCATTTTCAGTGCAAATATGTCCTAAATACTATGTTAAGAAAAGTATGTCCCATGAAATATTTAGGACATATTTACGCTAAAAAATTATGTGTTGCTTGTCTGAATTTCACATTTAACTTGGGCACCCTGTATTTTTGTTTGCTAAATCTGGTAGCTCTCCCAGAACCCCTTGTGTTCTGAGTGAATGTGGGCTCCATCAGCTGTGTGAGGCGGCAGGTTCTAATCCAGGTCAGAGCCTGGTGGGGCTGTGCTTTCCCTGCAAGGCCCTAGTGAAGACAACTCACTGGGCCAAATGTTCCCTTGGTGCTTCCTCCTTGGCCCTGCTCTGTGTCCAGGGGGACACTGTCTACACCTCTGTCATGGCACTAGTATTATTAGTCAAGGTTCTAGACCCAAGAGCTTTTTCTCCTGGCTGAGGCCACGTTGGTTCGTGTGCGAGCCTGGCACATAGCAGATGCTCAATACGGGCAAACAGAGCTGGCGGCCTGGGAAGGAGAAGGTAGTACCAGGCTCCATAGGCCATGCCTGGACAGTAGAGTCATCCTTTTGACCACCTCCGAATGACTGGGGAAGCCAACAGAAGCCACCATGCAGCACACATAATGATAGCTTTCTCCTTTCCTCTTCCAGACAGTTGGGATTCTTTAAAAAATTGCTTTTGGGAAGCAGCAGAGGGTGCGGGAAACTCAGAAAGCAGCCACCAATGGAAAACAGAAAAGGAGCCCCTCTAATTAAAAGCAGCTCCCAGCTCCATCTGCAGCACTGGGAACCCAGCTGAGAAGGGAAGGCTGCTCCCCCTCCCCGACCAACGTTGGGGGCAGGTGGCCTGGACAGACCCTGAGAAGGAGCACTTGGGGCCCCTCAAAGAGGAGAGTCTCCACATGGTGTCTTCACCCCTGGACCTCCCCAAGTTCCTTCCTCCCCCCGCCCCTACCCGAAGCCACTGCTGGGCTCCGAGCTGAGAGCTCAGACTCACAGAGTACACATGGCTTAGAACTGCTCAGAGCCACCCTCCGTTTCTTTCATCTTAGCTAGAAAAGTCCCCTTTCAAGTTCTCCAAGAAATGCTCTCAGCACGAGGCATTTACCGTTGAGCACCGATGTCGGACTCTGTATTTCCAAGATATTCATGCAATATCATATGTAGTAGAACATGGCCATGCTGTGTGACAGGTTGGCAGCATCATATTTATTTATAGATCCAAGAGAAGGCCCAGAGATGGGGAACACTTGGCCCATGGTCACCCAGCAAGTGGTTCATTCATATAATATATCAGTGGTAAGTACCATTGAAGCATTAGAGGAATAAAAATGAAAAAGATATCATTCCTGCTAAAATGGGCAGGAAGGCAGGTACATCTCGAGCCAACAGGAATACGGTGGGGAAAGGGACAGGGTGGCAGGGTGCCAGAGGGATGAATCACACCAAGAGGAGGGAGGGAGTAACTATGCTGGGCAGGGAGCCGTGAGGGAACGGGGACAGCTGTGGTGCTAAGCTTGCAGGCCAAGTCTGGGTGTCTGGTGCTGAGCTTGAGCCTCTGAGTAATGGGTCTGAGACATGAGGCCCGTCGTGGTGTCAGAGGCCCTGCAGGCCTGCGGCCATGCAGCATGGACCGAGGAGCTGATGGGAGGCCCGAGCCTGGGGTTTCCTCTGACATTAACGAAAATGGACAGGTCACCTCACCTCTCAGGGCCCTCACCTGGCTTTCTCATCTGAAACCGATGAGGGGACTGGATTTGACCATTTTCTAAGATCTCTCTGAGAGCACTGCTGTTCCAGAATTTGCCGTGAAGCCCCAGACCACAGCCTTGACCCAACAGCTCCAGGCCCATGGCGATGATCGTGCAATGGCTCTGGTGATATTTACTGAGCACCTACTATGTGCGGGGCTGCAGTGGGCTCAGTCCATTGGCAGAGGCTGTGGAAAACCAGCTGTAGAATAGTGCTCCTTGGGGCTAAGTTCTTGCTGCCCCCTGCACACGCACTCACCATCTCTTCTGCTCACCGCGGGGGGGGGGGGGCACAAAGGGATTTCTGGGTAGTTGCAGACACAAAGCCTCAGCAAGTAATAACTTTGATCTTAGCAAAGTTGCATATAGCTGCTCTGGTGTGCTCAGCTCCTCCTCAGGGCGTGGGAACCACTTTTTAAACAGATCCGTGTAAGCAGTACCCTGCTGAAGAGATTTTTCCAAAGCCCATGGTCAAGGACTTAGGGCAACACCAGAAGGACAGGCTCCCCCACCAGACGGTCAACGTGTTGCTAGGGACTGGTGAGTGCTCAGAGCGCCCAGAAGAGGCCCTTATGAAGGGAAGCGCCCCGGATAATCAGTGTGATGAGGAAAGAGTGGATAAAACAGGCTTTCCTATGCTGACATGTGATGCAGGAGACCCAGGGGAGAACTTAGGCCTTTAGCCTTTAGGAAAAAGGGCCGGATTAGACCCAGGGGCATAGGGCAGGAGCAGGGGAGGCCGGGAGGCCAGTGACAATGGTGAGGCTGAACCCCGTAGGAGGGGCTGGGGACTCTCACTTCCTTATTTGGTGCATTAAAATGCTAGATCATGACTCAATTCTTCATGGTTAGAAGAAAAGCTGTCTAGGGGACTGGCATCCCGTTGGCCTGGACAGTCCCCCCCACCACCTTTATTCCAGCATAACTGTGAATGCCCCGCCTTCCACTGGCAAAAGGGCCCTTGTTGGAACAATGCATCCTATGGTCACCCTTGTAGAGCTGAACCAAATGACCCTTTTGAAAACTCATGTGACCAGAATAGGGGAGATGAGTTTCTGGAAGAATTTCACCCCGGTTCCAGGACATGACCAAGAACTGGGCCCCTTCAATGCAGTCACTTCTTCCAAGACGCTCCAAGTGCTTCTCAGTGAGGACTGTTTGTCATTGGGCCATAGCGCTTCCCAATGCCAGGTTTACCCCAAAGTTCTGACCCTCAGAACAAAGATTTTTCAAACCCCAAACAGCCAGGTAGCACTTTGGAGGCTCTTTTTGATTCTGTCTCTCCAGACTCCAACCCTCCACCCCATCTTAAGCATCCATCCCCTCCATTCCATACCTTGAAAACTTAGCATTGTGAAGAATACATTGTATTAGGAGAGAGCTGAGAAGAGTTGTTCCAGAATAATCACACTCAAGGGGAGGTCAGGAGGCCCTTGGGAGGTGGCTGACCTGGCGGAGAAGACATGGACCCCGGCTGGATGACTGAATGCCTGCGTTTCTCATGAGTCAAATGGGTATAAGGTTTGCGAGAGAACTAAGCAAAGAAAAGAATTACTAATGGTGAAACTTAAGATATGACAGTAGGTTAGTGAGTGATGAAGCTGTTTGTGGGCCTGAGGCCTTCCTAAAGCACTTAAAGTCACCTCAGCATGCATTCCCCACTCTGCAGACAGGGCTGGCTCTGATCTCACAAGTTAAGAGTCCCTAGGCACAGAGCCCCGGAATCCCAAAGCACTGACCGAATCTGCCCATGTGTCTCAGCAGTGGATTTCAGCACTTTCTCCTTTCCCTGTGTCCACGGATCTGAGCTGACCTGGAGACAAAGATGTGCCAGTGCACCTCACCATGGGGGGGCTTTGGTCCCACTGAGTTCCGTGCCCGGCACTATTCCGTGTCCTGGGGCGACAGCAGCCATTAAAGCCCTCTCTGCCTTCATGGAGTTTACCCTCTAGAAGGAGAGACAGACAACCAGCCAGTAAAGAGTCAGATAATGTGAGGTCACGTAGTGCTGAGTGGGTGAGCAGAAGGGAAGCTGAATCAGCGGACTGGGGCTGGAGCTTCTGTCAGATAGGATTGTTGGGTAAGTCCTCTTGACCGGGTGGCATTTGATGCGATGATTTGTGAGAAGCACTTTGCATGGTAAAGGTCCCAAGATAGGACCCAATGGATGTTTGAGGAAGAATCAAGGCCAGTGGGGCCAGATGTGCAGATGTGAGCTAGAGGAGTAGGATGTGAGGCCATGGGATGGGTTGTCTCGTCATGGTCATGACTTGGGGCTTTTGTGGGGCTTTTTCTCTAATTATGATGAGAAGCCATTGGAAGTTTTGATTGGAGGAATGAAATCATCTGGTTGACATTTTGAATGAACGCCTTTAGCAACCGGGTGAAAACTAAATGGTAGAAGGACAAAAAATGGAGACATTTTAGGAGGCTGTTGCAACAGTCAGGGTAATGGTGCGTGGGGTGAATGATAGCAGTGGGGGTGGCGAGAAAGGATTTGATTCTGGCTATATTTCGAGGGTAGAGCTTATAGGATTTGCTGGTGGGTTCGAAGTGGGTAGTGAGAAAAGTGGGAAAAGTGGGTAGTGAAAAAAAGTGGGAAAAATGTTGGTGGTGCCAAGGGTTTTAGCCTTGGCCCTTGGTGAGTCCATCCAATGGAAGTGGAGAATATTGGGGGAAATCAAGACTTTGGTTTTGGGTATCTTGACTTTGAGAAGCTAACTAGACACCCAAGTGGAGATGCTGAGTAGCTGTTGTAATTATTTTATAACAGGTGTGATATTAAAAATATTCAACTGTTCCTCAAAAAGTTAAACATAGAATTACCAAATGATCCAGCAACTCTACTTCTGGGCATATACCCCAAAGGATTGGAAGCAAGGACTCAAACAGATGTTTGTACAGCCATGTTCATACAGATACTATTCACAACAGCCAAGGCGGTAGAAACAACCCAAGTGTCTATCAATAGATGACTGGATCAACAAAATGTGGTAAATATATATAATGGGATATTATTCTGTCTTAGGAAGGAAGGAAATTCTGACCCATGCTAAAACATGGCAGCATCTTGAAGACATGATGCTAAGTGAAATAAGCCAGTCACAAAAGGACAAATATCGTATGATTCCTCTTCCATGAGGGACCTAGAATAAGCAAATTCATAAAGACAGGAAGTAGGGGGCGCCTGGGTGGCTCAGTTGGTTAAGCGACTGCCTTCGGCTCAGGTCATGATCCTGGAGTCCCGGGATCGAGTCCCGCATCGGGCTCCCTGCTCGGCGAGGAGCCTGCTTCTCTCTCTGACCCTCCCCCCTCTCATGTACTCTCTCTCATTCTCGCTCTCTCAAATAAATAAATAAAATCTTTAAAAAAAAAAAAAAAAGACAGGAAGTAGGATGGTGATTGCCAGGGGCCGGGGGAGGCGGGGTGGGGAGGCCATGTTTCATGGATCCAGTTTTAGTTTGGGAAGATGAAAACATTCTAGAGAAACATGGTGGTGAGGGTCGAAGAGCAACGTGAATATACTTAATGGCACCAAAATGTACTGTTAAAAATGGCTAAAATGGTAAATTTTACGTTATGTTGTCATTTTCCACAATAAACAAGAATTCACCATGGACAGGGGTACCAGCCAGTCGGAATGGGCGTTGGCCATAAAGAATAGGTGCCCCGCCCTTGCCAGCCCTGGTTAATGAGTATAGAGTTGAATGCAGAGCCCCAGGCCCCTGTGTAAACCTGGTGTTAAAACCAGGGCACTTGCCAGATCACCTGGGAAGAGAGTGTAGATGGGGGTGGGGAAGGTAAAGGAGACACTCCAACCTCTCCATGACCAAAGTTCAAGAACATGACGCTCTAAAACCAAGCTGCTGGGTGGCAAATCGGAGATGCCACCCTCCTCCGAAAGAACACGTCCACGACAAAGTGCATTGATTTCCACACCATGTGCTGCTCCTTCAGCCAAATGTACATTCTTCCTCCTACGCACTTTGTTTCCTTCCACTTGGTTCCCTCCACGCCATTCCCAAGGCCACTGCCCTCCATAGGCTCTTTACTTCTTGCCTGAAAGAAGCCACGGCCTCCTCTTGCCTCCTGGCCTCAGAAGGCTGGCAGAAATGGCCCCACAGGCAAAGCTGGGGTGAGGACAGATCCCAGCAGCCAGGATTCAGACAGAAGAGCTAACGTCACATCTAATGGTGAACGAGGTCAGGGCAGGAAGGGCAGTCAGCACTGCCTCAGGGCTGGTGAGTCAGTGTGTGTTTCTGTCCAGCGCCCTGCGGTTCCTGTCCTAAAGAATTCTAACATGCAGCCCAGAGCAGCCGCTGCCTCTGACCTGGTCTCCCTGCCTCCCGTCCACCCATCCCAAAGCTGGGCTCTGAGAGGGACAGCCCTGCCTTGGGCCTTGGGCCTGCAAGTCTTCAAAACCTCTTGCTGGAGAGTTGACATGAAGATGTCTTACCCCCACATTTGCCACCTCTCTGCTTTGCACTTGGCCTGCCTTTCAGATCTACCTCCTCTGCCTCATAGTTTGACCACAAGACTTCTGCCCAACGAGCTTTTCCCTGCTCGACACGCAGTCCCAAGCTTTCCGTGTCTTTGCTCCAGCTTTGCTTTACAGTGGGAATACTTGATTTCCTTCCTTGCTTGTATCAACATCAGCCCAGTCCTATTCACCGAGGTGGGTTTACCGTGAGGTTCATAAATTTGAAGCGTCAGGACCCCTAATGGGCACCATCCCTTCCGAGGGCTTGGAGACACTGTAGCAATCAGGTTGCATGGGCGTGTGCTTTGCAAAATTGGCAAAAGCAAGGTAATTAGGTTAAGCTGTTTGACTTTTTCCACCCTAACTGCCTCCACGTGCTTCATGAGTTTCTTACGGTGTTGAAGTGGCTTTGAGCATGTTGGGGATCTGGCTAAGGGAAAACTGAGCTGGGGAGACACGTAATTTGGCTTTAGTAAGATGTGTATGCAGTATGCCATCTCCTCAGCTACATTAAGGTATTACTCAGTGTTCTGGTATTGAAGTGGCCCCCGCGGATACCCCTCCGGCCCCCACGCTGGCTCAGGCAGCATCGCCATGTGGAGGTATAGGGCCTGGGTGCGTATCACAGCATACGCAGATCCCGTGGCATCCGTGTCCAGAACCAGATTGATAGGAACGCAGAAGCGGAATTTGCAACGTGTGGAGAATGCGGAGTGTGGAGGGTTCTTTCAGTGATCAGATGTGTAAAACCATACAGAGAAGATTCTGTTTTCCCTGACACCTAGTCAAAAAGAAAGTTTTCTCCTGTCAGGAATATACCCAGGATTTCAGCAAATACAATTACGAAATGCACAGAGCTGACTTACGGAGGCAAGGAGGGCCTCAGGGAGTCTGTGGCTGATTGACACATGGGGGGCTGTGGAGTGAGGGGATGGTGGTTGTGTGGGTGAGTGGGGGTCTCTGTTGGGTCCAATATATATATTATATATATATAATAGATTTGGGTCCTATATATATAATATCTAATATATATTATAGATTTTGTATATAGATACTGTGTATTTGTATGTGTGTGAGCTATGTAATACATAACCTGTATTTTCCATATGTATAGACAAGGAGACATATATGTATATATGTGTTACAAATTTTTAAAAAGATTTTATTTATTTATTTGACAAAGAGAGAGAGGGAGCAGCAGAAGGAGAGGGAGAAGCAGACTCCCCCCCCAAGCAGGGAGCCCGATGGCAGGACTCGATCCCAGGACCCTGGGATCATGACCTGAGCAGAAGGCAGACGCTTCACCGACTGAGCCACCCAGGCCTCTGTGTGTTACAAATTTTCTTCCACAACAATGAAGAAGTCAAGGGAAACCCCATGGTTTGCTTGTCACAGAGATTGCAGAATTGGGGATTCTCAGGTCAATCCATTGACAAGGAGGGTTTCCCATGTCCCTAATCCCCGGGCAGTTTCCAGGGACAGTTTGATCTTTCCTAGGTGTCAGGAAGGGGCTTACAAGTGAGGGTAAGAGGGAGTCCCTGTCATTGACTGTCTGCCCCAGGAAGGTCTGGTGAGCAGTGGGGGTGGAAGAACAGAATGGACTTTGCCTAGAGCTTTGTGAGTGGGGTCACGAGACCCCAGGCACGCTGAAAGGAGCAAGGAGCAGTGCCGACTCAAGTATACACATTGACTCAAAGTCTGATCTGCTGACACATTCAGGGGCCCACCTGATGGCATCCCACCCACCCGATGGCATCTCGCCCACCTGATGGCTGGCTATGAGGCAGGAAGCCACGGGACACGATGGGGAGGAGCACGCATGCAGGGACACAATTAGGCCAGAGCTTCAGAATCCCAAACCTCTCCAAGTAGGGAGAAGCCTGGAATGATTTTAGCTTTTGAAAACTGTACATCTGCCCAAGTGTTGTCTGGCCAAAAGGTGGGAAAATTCTGTTAAAATTCAAATAAGAATAATAGCTTTGGAGTCACAAGTCTAGTTTTTATTTAAATGATGCTCCCAGATCTCTGTGAGCCAATCCACAACATAATTAATATTGTTTTGGTTTTCTTTGTTTTTACTGCAGAGGATAAGTTTTGATTGTAAGGATACAAGCACACACATGCGCACGCGCACACACCTGTGATTGCGCACACAGTACGATATATCCACATATATTTGCCATCCAGAAGTAATGGGAAAGATGAGAAATGTCCCCAAGTGGGTGCTAACTGTCAAGTGAAGGTAGTGGGTGAATGCGCTCTGGCTGTGAGGAGCCTCTGAGCCTTGACACAGCGGTGCCCTGGCCTGAGGAATGTGCAGGGACCCCAGCCCACCTCTCCTCTGCCTTATAAACCTGGCATGCCTCCTCCCTCCCGTTAGAGTGTGTAAGCTCCAGCCCTACAATGTCATCCCGTCTCTCTCTCTCTCTCTCTCTTCCTCTCTCTCTCTCTCTCACCAGTCTGTCCAGATCCGTATCCCACCTTCCTGTTAGTTTTGACAAATGGGTACCCAGCATTTACATCTGCTTCTCATTTGGAAGGATGCAGGGGAGAGAAGCCTGCAGGAGGAGGGGTCATGGAATAGGAGCAGAGCTTTCGAAGAGTGACATGGATGAGGCAGAAAGAGAGAGCACGTGTTGGGGGTCCCAGCGGCTGGGGCGTCATAATCTCTGGGAGTCCTGGAGAGCTGTGGGGTCCGGGGAGTAAGAGGGAGTTTGCTTCTAGGGCGGTTGCCTTTCATGAACTTCTTAAGGGCAGTGATCTATCTATGCTGCTCTGTCCAGTCCTGGGCAAAGAGAGGGCCGTGACTGTGTTTCTGATTACGCTGATGCATGCAGCTCTGGACTGCACTTGGCGGAACCTCAGGAAGGGGGACCCTGGGACCTAATGACCCTGGAATACCATCTGGGGCCGTAGTGTCCTGGAGCTGTCTCTCCCTGGGTCTGGCATTCCTAATCTGAGCCCAGACAACCTTCTCTTGGCTCTGGCTTTGTCCTGGGTGAACTTTCTATGCCTCACCCCTGGGAAATCAGAACCAAAGGTGGCTCACCCCTGCCCCCGCCACAGTCCGACTCCTCAGCCACCCAAGCAAGAGCCCAAGAGTGGCGATGGGGGAGCATCCTTGCCGGAGAGCGGGGACACTCTTAGAACACTGACTTGCGGTTAGATGTGAGGGGTTTTCCTCATGTCCCGCCAGGATCCATTTTCAGGGCTCATGAGAAGACCGTTTGCGGTTAACATAGCAGGTCCTCAGCAGAGGTTCCTGTACGTTTGGCCCTGTGCATTTTTTCTTAAGCTTTTAAAAATGAAAATCACAGCTTTCAGCTCTGATGGACTGGGAAGGCAGCCTGTCTGAGTTGCATCAGCCTGGGGTGCTTCTCTGGGGCTGACTGTGAAGAGTCAGAGGAGCAAGGGTGCACCGGGTCACCTTCAAATTGAGGTCAGAGACCTTGGATATCATCTAGGCAAAAGCTTTCAAGTTTTTCCTGGTGGTAGAGCGCTTCCTAACATGAAATCCAATGGGGAACCCCAATACCTAAAACAAATGAAAGAGGATCAGCTGTCCTTGGAGACCGGGGCAGGGGGCGGTTCTCAGAGGTAGCTCTGCAGAACCCCAGGGCTCTGTGGAACGTGGTTTGCAGAAACGCTTATATCCCTGCTGCCCCAAAGCAGCTGTAAAGGCCAGAAAGCTCAGTGTATCTCCAGAAAGAATCAACCTACGAGTCCAGAGGATGGTCTGAAAAACCATACAAAACCACCACCACCCCACATTCAGAACTCTTCTCCCCAAGTCACCTTCCAGGAATCCTCCCAACCTGGGCACCTGGAAGTCCCCACCTGGTCCGCCTCCCAGAGTCTCAGCCTCCATTGGGCTCCTCACGGTTGATGTGGCAAGTCCCCTTCTCCTGGGTCCCCTCAGTCAACAGCAGCCAAGCCCCAGGGTCACCATCTTTGTGATATAGAACGTCCTACCACCCATGAGGAGGCTGCAAGCTGTCAGGGGGAGAGGGGCTGAGAGCCCACCCATCCCCCAAGGATGCGGCGGGGATGAGGGAGGCCCTGCACCAAGCAGCCCAGATGAGACCTTCCAGAAATGGAGACTGCTACACTTTTTTTTTTTTTTAAGGAGCGGGGCAGAGGAAGAGAGAATCCCAAGCAGGCTCCACGCTCAGCACGACCCTGAGATCAGATCCCCTGACCTGAGCCGAAATCAGGAGTTGGACACTCAACCAACTGAGCCACCAGACGCCCCGGAAACTGCTCCTTTTGAGGCAGCTCCTTGCACTGCTGATTTGCTTCACCCTCCTTCCCAGCAGCTTCTGGGGAAGTTGTGTTCTTGGAGGTTACCTTCCAATTCAAAATCTGAAATTATTTTAGAAGATAGTTTCAAATTTTTACCTGTTTACAGCATGTGTGCTCCCTCAGCACTGAGACTGAGGTTAGCACCCAGAGAGCAGCATTCGTTACTTACAAAAGGAAGGTGCCAGATGGTGGTCATGGTTAGTCCCCGCTGACCGTGACTCACAAAATCACAGAAGTGATTGGAAAATCCAGGGGGTCAAAAATTGCCATTGTGGTCCACTGCCCAGAGAAGGAGAGGAAAATAGAAAGTGGAAAGAGAAGGAAAGAGAGGGATGCCTGGGAGGCTCAGTCGGTGAAGTGTCTGCCTTCGGCTCAGGTCATGATCTTGGGATCCTGGGATCGAGTCCCGCATCAGACACCCCTGCCTCTCCCTCTCCCTCTGCAGCTCCCCCTGCTCATACTCTCTCTCTCTCTCTCTGTCAAATAAATAAAATTTTAAAAAAAAGAAGGAAAGAGAAAGAGAGGGAGAACACCAACATTTTCCGATCACCTGCTACGTGCCAGGCGCATTGCACTTATTTTTTTATACCGTATTTAATTCACACAACCGCTCTGAGGGGTAGGGATTACTCTGCTCATTTTACAAACCAGATGAAGGAGATGCAGAATGGTATGGTTTGCCAAGGTCACACAGCAGAGCCGTGTCCTTCAGGCGTAGCAAAGGGGAGGGGCACAAAGAGGCCGATAGGAAGAATGGAAGGGAGAGAAGGTGACTATAGAAGCATTTGCTGGAAACATTTCGGAGGGGCCATCGTGCTCAGCTCTGAGGGGAGTCCTCAAATCCACAGCCCTTCTAGAGAGAAAGGCAGCTGGGACACATCTACTCATGGTCGGGTTGCATGTGAACGGCCGAGTGTGAGGGGTTTTGAGATTTTTGACCCTTCACAGAGGCCACCCATCTCTATTGCCTGTGTGTTTTCCTGCCACTGTGTCTTCCAGGCTCTTCTGCTACTGGTATCTAGGACTGAATGCAGGAAGGGTGTGGAACCTTCCAGAAAATGATATTGTTGTGTACAATGGAGAGGGTACAAGCAGAAGCTCTCGAATTGGACAGATGCAGTTAAGTCTCAGCTCTGCTATGGACTGTGTAACTTTTGGGCAAGTTACTGAACCCCTAGCTTCGATGTTCTCCAGCCATGAAATGGGGATAATAATAGAATCTCGCTCATAGGGCTGTTTTAAGGACAAAATGAGGTAATGTATGTAAAACACTTAGCACCAAATCTGGCACATATTAAATGCTCAGTGTCCACTGGCTTTCATTATTTTTAGTATGTCCCAGTTAAACAGCCATGATCTAAGATGCATCACATCGATAGAAGTTTCTAGAAAAGCAGCTCCGGTTTGGGATTTTTTTGGTCAAATGTGTGCCCTGTCCTTGGCCAGTCTCCACATAAAGCTTATGGGGGTGGTGGTAGAGGAAGAGCTGGTTTGGGGGAGCCAGCAGGGCCGGCTCCAAGAAGAAACAGTACTTCAGTGGCACCCTCTAAAATGCTGGGACTACAGATAGATTTTAGGCAACCTCTCCTGGAACTCAGCTCTCCTCTTCCTACAAGAGTGTTTTACCTCCCGGCCCAAGATGGTGCCTCAGATTCCAGCAAGATCCATTTGTTTGGAGTCTTAAAGCCTTTTGGGGCTTCACAAAGGTCTGGGAAGAGTAATGCCTTAAGCCATTGTCACCTGCCTCAGAGAGCTGACAAGTAGCTCCCTCCCCCACCATCCTAAGGCCTTTATAAACAGTGAGCACATGCTTATAAATGGGAACTCGTGGTTTTAGTGAAGGAAGCCTCTGGCCCTTGCCCTTTGCTCTGATGGTTGCACATGTGCGTGCTCACACATCCTGTTCTCTCTCTCTTACACACACACACACACACACACACCCCCCAGCATCAAGCGCCTAGCAGAGAACCCATGACCAGACTCACCTGCTGGTCCCCACCCAGCTACCTCTCGTGAAGACCCATCTACCTGGATCCCGCGCTTGAGAAGGAAGCTGATGGGTCAGCCACTGTTTGGGCAGAAAATGCCATGGGAAGCATTGGGAAGGAGGGTTTCCAGCAGAAACTGGTGTGTGGATCACTATGCTGGGCTCTAGGCAGTCCCTCCCCGGTGCGTTGGCCCTTCTCCATCCCTGGATTTTAGTTCCCTGAGGGGAGAGCAGGGTCTGGGCTACTCTCACAACATTGACCTGGGGGAAGCAAAGTCAGCTGCAAGTTGGAGCTGAGGACTTTTTGTTTCTCCTCTCCTGCACTGAGCGTCTTTCTTGTCTTCTCCCAACACCCTTAGCTTCCCTTCCTTTCCTTTGTCTTTGCGGGAAGGGCAGGAGGGCACTTGCCAGGGACATCCACGAACACCCTCTTCCCACCCGAACTCTGCCCCATCCTGTTTCTCCCTCGTGTGTTTAAGAGGTATTTTCTTACGTAACCGCCCTGATCCGCAAACACCCTCGGTATCCTGGATGCACACGTGGCTATATTAAGGCTTCATGTTTCCTGGCGAGTTTGAGATGTAGCTTCGCCAGAGCGTCTTTAGACCCACCCCGGTCCCCCTCGTTTTTGACCCTCGGCCCCAAATATTCTCCCTCCAGTAACTGGGATTTGTATCCTTTTTCTGACGAGGCATCTCCAAGCCTAGAGGCCCCTGAGGATCTGGGAAGTGGCTCTGAGTGGTGTCCATGACTGTCCGGCTGTCAGATTTGCAGAAGAGAAAACAAAAAAGGAAAGCGACTCCTCCCTTATATTAAAAATAAATAAGATTTTAAGTTTCTATTTCAGAGAGCTTTCCTCTCTTCTCTGAAAATAAATGCACAATTGTCTTGAAAACCCTCCAAGCCGAAAATACACGGTACTGATGTTCCCACTCCATTAGGCTTCTTCCCAGAACAAGGATCGCTAACCCGGAAGGAACCATCCCTGTGACATGAAATCAGCGTTTGTGAGTTGGCCAAGCGCATTTTCTAGGGGAGGGGTCCACGGCTCTCATGGGAATGTCAGTGGGGCTTGGGACTCAGTGAGATTAAGAGCCACTGCCCTGGGTCAACTTTGACCCCGGTCTTTTACCCCCACGGACGATCTGTCCCCAAAGTTCTTTCTCTGCAGTGCCCCCCAGACTCAGCCTCGCTCCCCACTTGTCCATGTGATGCCAGCTTGCAGACTCGTGCCGCTTCCCTGCTCCCATTCTCTCTCTCACCTGCGGTCCCTTCTGCATGGTGCTACCGGAATGTTGGTCCTCAGACACCCGGGTTTGTGGCAGCTTCTCCACCTCCAACCCTGACCATGATGTTTAGAGCAGGGCCTCTGGGGCCTGCAGCCCCAGCCTGCTATCACCTCCCCTCCCAAACTTCTTACCGGACTGGGAGGGCCAGACTGCCCCGGATATTCATCCTGGGTCTGCCTTTCCATAGCTGGGTGGCCTTTGGCAGATTATTTAACCTCTCTGAGCCTTGATTTCCTCTTGTGAAAGTGGGGATAACATGTCTCTATCATCCGAATTTTGATGAGGATCGAATGGGAGGGTACATCTAATGTACTGGGCGCGTTGTGGACTCAAGGTTTTCCCCTTTTCCTCCTTCCCCTCCCCTGCTTGTGCATGGTGTGAGGATCTGGGGTGGGGATTGTCAGGATTGTGTCCTCAGAAGGCAGTGGGAAGTGAGGGGAGGGGAGTATTTAAAAGCCATGGTGGGGCCCGGGGTTCATTTAAGAGAGGCACTCTGGGGTGGCCTTTCAGCTTCACCTTGTTTCCAGCGTCTGCTGAGATGATCCAACGGGCTTTACCTGGACGCCAGAGAGGAGCCTGAGGACGGTCTAGAGAGCAGGCAGTTGTCCTTTCATATTAATGTCCACACCCTTGAACAGCCCTTTGTCACGGGATCACTTGGGGTCAAAATTGTCCCAGACTGTGTCTAGACTGTGTTCGGGTAAATGACTGGGAAGAGGAGCCCTCTTGACTTCCTTGCTCTCCCCAAGTCCCTCCACTTTCTTCTATTTGGCATTTTCATTCTTGGTCTGGACCAGAAATAGAGATTGTGTTTGCCAGTTGATTTGTCAAAATCACAGAATCATTATCTCCCACAGAGTAACTTCTTAAAACACAAGTCAATTTTTTCGCTATGAATTGTTTGTCGACAACTCTTCCTGTGTCTGTAAAGTGCTGTGGGCTCCTCGGGAGAAAGGTGTTATCTAAACACAAGGTTTTATTATTTTTGTCATTATATTATTTATTAACATAGGACTCTTAAAATGGCAGTAAGTGTGGAAAGCAATTTTTTTTTTTTTTTTTTTTTTGCTTTGGTTACATCTGGGTCTTACGATAGCAAGGTGTGATGTCTCAAAGACCAAGTCACAGGAGGAAAATAAAAGCTCTCCGTGTCTGTGTGCCTCCTGTCATCTGAAGGGTTTGCAGCCTTCACAGACATTAATTCATTAATTCCCCAGAGTTACAGAGAGATGAGCATGACTGTTGCCAGTTTTAGAGACAGGGAGACGGTGGCCAACCTTGGAGTTCCCAGGAGAAAGATCCCTACACTGTGGGACTACTTGAGACCTTTGGGAGGTGCTGACAATGTCCTTTCTGGTCGCACAACAGGACCCCCAAAAGCTGACACACTTTGCTGGCCAACAGCTGTTGGAAAGGGCAGGGATGATCGTGTCCCTTTGGACCCCCTCCGTGAGGAGGGCCTCCTTTCTCACCCTGTTCCAGACACACTGACCACCCATGGTGCCACTGGACGCTTCGTTGGTCCCACGCACCCAGGTTGATGACATCACGTGGAAATGTGCCAGAACTAAACAAGGTACCAGCTGCCCCAAAGAACTCAACAGATGCCTGTCCTGTTGGCTATAAGAAAGCTCCTGTCTCGGGACGCCTGGGTGGCTCAGTCATTTAAGGGTCTGCCTTCGGCTCAGGTCATGATCCTGGGGTCCCAGGATCGAGTCCCACATCAGGCTCCTTGTTTAGCAGGGAACCTGCTTCTCCCTCTCTCTCTGCTCTTCCTGCTCATGCTCTCTCTCTCTCTCTCTCTGACAAATAAATGAAATCTTAAAAAAAAAGAAAGAAAGAAAAGAAAAAGCTCCTGTCTCTCAAGGTTGGGTTTGGAGTTCTTGGACAATCTTGGATCTTTGTGTGGACACAATCCTGCCTCCCCAGTCCTGCCAGAATTTGTGACATTGGGCCCCCACATCCCTCCGTTCATACACAGCGGTGTGACAAGGAAATGTGGTGAGCTGCACAGACTGTGGGTTGGGAGTCATGCTGACCTTGGTTTCAACCCTAGCTCACCTCTTCCTTGCTATGTGATTTGGGGCAAAGTATTTTCCAAGCCTATTTCCTCATTGGCAGGATGGGAACAGCAATATCTTCCTTGTGGAGTTGTGAAAATTGTTCTCAATGCACAGGTAGCACCAGCCAGAGCGGGAGAGGGGGCTGGAGAGGCGCCGCCTGCTTCCTGTCTGTCCCGGGATGTCACGTTGGTCACTTGAAACCAGCAAGAGTGTTTCCTGCATGGAAATCAGCAAATACTACAAAGCAGGGCCTTTTTTTTTTTTCTCCCCAAGAGCCTATTTATCAGCACACTCCAGCATAGTAGGCACTCAATAAATATAGCTACTATTAGTAAACTCAGGTAAAACCCATGTTGATTCAAAATGTAGAAATAGAATACATCCATTATATGGAACACAAAATCACTGCTTGTTTTACAAGGAAAGTGATATCACATCTACCCAAAATTGATCACCCAGAATGATGAATGTGTGCCCTCCTTTGGTACATGGAGCTTGTCATTTAGATCTATTGCTTTTGCTTATTGAACTCGGGAGCATATTTTGTGTTGCTTCTAGTAACTCTAGTAATTGTTTGGCTTATAAGAATGTGCTGGCTAATACCCAAACTGACAGGAAAAAACAAACAAACAAACAAACAAACAAACAAACAAAAAGAGAGTTTGGGAAGTAACTCTTTCCCTGAAAAAACAGCTTGTCAATCAACAAACATCCAACACTGTGCTTGATTCTACAACTGATGCAAGAAATTTGCAGAATGATTCTCAACTTTCTGGAGTTCATGGTCTGTGAGGGGTAGCAGGGAAGAAGGCACAGACATTTGAAGTAACGTACGAAACAAATGTCTTGGGGCACCTGGGTGGCTCAGTCAGTTAAACATCTGACTTCAGCTCAGGTCATGATCCTGGGGTCCTGGGATCGAGTCCCGCATTGGGCTCCCTGCTCAGCGGGGAGTCTGCTTTTTTCTCTTCCCTGCTTGTGCTCTCTCTCTCTCTAATAAATGGATACAAATCTTTTTAAAAAATACCTTTGCAAATACATTATATGCTACAATTTCCTTCCACATCTAGGAAGCTCAGGCACAGAGAGGCAAAGTAAGCTTTTTCAGGTTACACATCTAGTAAGAAGCAAAACTGCACTTTGAACTCAGACGATAGATCCTAGAGTCTTTCTCAAAGAAAGAAAGAAAGAAAGAAAGAAAGAAAGAAAGAAAGAAAGAAAGGAATTTCCGATAGGATAGCATTCGCCAATGTCCATGGTGTAAATACTCGCATGACGGCTAATTGTAAACCAGCACATAGTTATTATGTGCTGAAATACAAACGGGCTAAATTTTGTAGATGGATAATTCGAGAATGGACAAATCAGAGGCTAATTATGTGATCCCAGAAAACAAATACAGGGAGAATGGGATATTTGAAAGGGGCAGGAATCACCATGGGGATCACAACTGCTGTGGGGGAAGCCCCACGGGAAAAATGATATTTTTCCTGCATCTCAATGGACAGTTACAAATTTTTGTGACATTTTGCTCAACCACGAACACAACCGGGTCTGCGTCTTTGGCCCAGATGCAGCCAGCCATCTGATCTGACTGGGGGGACCAATAAGGAAGAGCTGAGTGTGCAGCATGGTGGTGGAAAAGGCCTCTCCTCTATGCTTGGACCATTCTACAACATCAGTAGAAAAGCCAGTCAACCCAGTCTTTTGATAGGAGAGGCCCAGTCTATTTTTCTTATTATAAAAATCTCTCTTGGCTTTTCTCCTTCTTCCCCACCTTCCTTCTTGGCCTAATTTTTTTTTTTTTTTTTTTTTAACATCGATGGGCTTTTCTGACTGTAGCCAACCCGAACACAACTCCAAATAATAAATATGGGAACAAGGATGGCAACACCATTGCTTTGCTGGGGACAGACAATACTTCATTTCATACATCATTTACTACCGTGCTAGGGAGCAATTCCACAAAGCCGGAAAAGATTTAGAAAGTTAAGAAAGGAGGGGAAAATGCACCAACCACATCACTACTCTATCTCCATTATCTTGTGAAGTTTATTGATGCACAAGAGCCAATTTATAATGGAGCCCACGACTGTGCTGATTTACACAAGTAAGGGCAAAATGGTGTTAAACAATGTTCGGTAGCATTTTGTATTTGTCACAGGCTTTATTGGAAATGCAGTGATTTCTCTCTGTGACCCAAATCTGGGTTTTCCAGAGCCCAGTTTTAAAGGGAAAGCAAGTATCAGACCCGTGTACTATGGATGTCCAAGGTGGCCCCAGAGACGGTTTGGGGGTCTCCAGGGCCAAGAAGTAATAGAAACTTGCCAGCTCGCCCTGGCAGCCACTCTCCATCCTTGGGCTATGACCAACCCAGAAGGAAGATCCAGGACCCTGTCTGCAGTGGGTGAAAGGAGATGGAGGAGACAGAGGTGGGTGAGGCAGCACTTCCTCCTCAGCTAGTCAGCAGTGCTGGAGAGCCCCCAGACATCTGCTCCATCCCTGCTCCATCCCTCCTCCTTCCTCCAGAATACACAGGTCCTCTCAATGTCCTTCACTCCCCAGACACGTGTGACAAGTCTGCACGGGTGACCCAGAAGTCACACCCAGAAGAAGGCTCTTGACCATCTGTGGTACACTTTCCAGACCACCTGCCTGTCCCCAGCCCCACCCCGGCCAGCCACAAAGCTCTGACATTTGCAAACCAGAGGAATGGCCAGGGCACTTCGAGTGTTGTCGGAATGGAGTCTCAGTTTCTTGTCCCAAAGAGGAAACGAAAAAAGCCAGAGGTTGAGGAGCCAGGCCAGAGTCAGTTCTCCACGCTCCCCCCCGGCTCCCCCAACACAGCCTCTCGGGGGCCCTTCAGATCAGGTCCTGGGGGTCTGCTCACCAGGAATCCGGGGAGCTTCCTGCCCTGCCCCACCTCTCACTCTCCCTTGTCTCAGGAAGATCTCATTTGTCTCTGTCCCCAGTAGCTCCTGGGGCGGCCAGGATGTCTCTGAGCAAAATCCCATTATGTGAGTCCTGCACACCTTGTGGCAGGTGACCTATCCGACAGAATCACTCCCCTCATTCTTCCTAAGAATGTAGCTGCAAACATTCCTTTTCCTACCCCTCCTCTCCAGCCTCCCTAGCCTCTTCTAACTGTTCTCCTAGGAACAAAACACACACTGCAGGAGTTGCCGGCCTATGACTTTGGTCTTCAGATGACTTGAATTTGAAATTGGCAGGACCCTTCCAGTAAGTTACTTAAGACCTCAATTTCTCATCTGCAAAGTGGGGATATTCCTGTATCTGTCCAGTGGTGTGGTTGTAAATGTTGAACCACTAGTTCTCAGGAAGAAAGAAAGAAAGAAAGAAAGGAATTTCCGATAGGATAGCATTCGCCAATGTCCATGGTGTAAATACTCGCATCACGGCTTATTGTAAATCAGCACACCCTGATGTCACTGGATGTGGAGCTGGGAAGAGGGGGCCTCTGTGAGCTGGCTCCAGCCCACCCCTGAACCTGTCCAGTGAAGTTATGGGATGTTTAACCAGGGAATGCATAAGCAGCCCTGAGCACAGCGCCCAGTACACAGTAGGTACACTTATAGTGGTCACGTGGCTCACACCAGCCACAGTTCCCCCCTTGGGAGCTTCTCTTCTTGCCCTTCCAAATGCAGCTAATGGATCTTCCTGTGGAAGAGGCCAACTGCAAATGATTTTTAAATAGTATGAGGCTCTCTTTGTTGGCTTCTGATAAGTCCGTTCTGAGCAAGCTTCTTGGAAATAACCCAGGGCCAGTGCCTGTGCCTCGAGGGGGCATTGAAAAGGGAGTCATCCAGGCCTCTCCCTCCCTGCCACCAAGAGAGGGAATCTCTGTCTCGAGAGCCACACTGAGCTGCCTTGGCCGGCCCCCGCGCACTTAGGCCAACCTACTGCATATAAAACATTGTCTTACTTCTAGCAAGTTCTGTGTTTGTTTCTTTCCTAAGCAACAGCTTCGCTGCTGGCCACATCCAACAAAGGAACAAAGTCACATTGTTCAAAGCAAACAACTCCAGTATCAGTTGGAACAAATAGACAATCACACTCCCAGACCTCAATCTTCAAACCCAGCCGGACAAAGCAGAGTGAAAAGGCTCAAGGCCACAAGGCAGCAAAACACGCCTTTATCTGCTTTCAAAGGGCATCTATCAAGTGCGGTTCTTATGTGGGGCCCCCACCCCCACGCCCTGACTGTTACTAATATCCTTTTAGAAACCTGAAAATAGCATGTCTTTCCTTATGGATGGGTCCTGTTCCAGGTAACTGTGACGGATTTATTTTTTTTTCCCTTGCCACCGCCTTGGTTTAAAGGAGGACAAAAAGGTTTCTTTCGTGTCTGTTCGTTTTTTTAAGGTCCCCGTAGCAAGACTATTGTTTTACTTTTTTAAACTGGGTCTCCCCATTTGTTGACCCAGACAACCCTTTTAGATTCTTCTACCATTTTAGACATCCTATGAGTCTGTGAGCCATAGCCCCTTTTCTGGTCTCCTGCCCCGAGGCTGCCAGGGGCTGATTGGCAGGAGGATGGACCGAGTGGAAATTTACCACACGTGGTTTACTACTTGCAAACTTGCATGCCAACACATGGTTCCCAGCCCTCTGAATTCACGATCCTGGGCGCTTAAAGAACCTTCTAGAGAACCGCTCTTGCAGGACATGGGGCCGGCGGAGGGGCAGGAAAGCACAGGATGCAGCCACCCCGCAGAGGTGGGCAGTTGGAGGGGCTGAGTATCTCACCAAGTAACAGAGGTTGGAATGAAAATGAAACCAGGCTGGCCCTTAGCCAGCCCGGGCTACGTGGCATTGCCTCTTGCACATATTTAAAAAAAAAAAAAATGACTCTGCTTACTTGTCAAACACCTAGTTAGGAATTGCTCCAGACCCACTTGGGGACTGTTAACCGCGGTTTGAAGGGAAGGTGAGAGAATCAGTTGCTGTGATGGCCTGGCCTGGGGAGAGATAACCCAGCCTGGAGGGCAGCAGGGATGGGCCCTTAAAGACTCCAAAGAAGCAGAGATGAGTCTTGAGAAATGCACAGGATTTCTCCAGCCATAGGAGTGGGAGGGAGGGAGCTCCAGGCAGAGGGGTTGCCTTGGGCCAAGGGGCAGAGACACGAAGTGCGCACAAAACCGTGTGCGTACATGGCCTTCGCTTGGCATATGACTACACTTTCTGAACGGAAGGGGAAAGAAGGCATGCTTTTGAGTGCACCTATTTATTTAAAAAAATTATTTCAGTGCTTTCTGGGGTTCTAGGTCTGTGATGAGCGCTGTGGTGGATACAAGAGAAGCATAAGATGCCCCCTCCCGGACACACACTCCTCCTTCCCTTATTCTCCAGATTCTTCTCTGGTCCCAGCTTTAAGGACTGCTGTGGCCCGAAGGGATGGTGCTGTCCTCACAACCCTCAACACCATTATGAACTTCACCATCGGTCAGGACTTGCTATAAACCTTCCATTGTCTTGAACTATTATTTACTATTTATTTATTTGCTTGTTTGTTTATTCAATTATTAGAGATAGAGAGCACGTGGGAGCAGAGAGGGGTGGGCAGAGGGAGAGGGAGAGAGGATCTCAAGCAGACTCCCTGTAGAGCATGGTGCCTGACGCGGGGCTTGATCTCACGACCCTGAGATCATGACCTGAGCAGAAACCAAGAGTCAGAGGCTCAACCGACTGAGCCACCCAGGAGCCCTGTTATTTACATTTTAAAGTACTATTGAGTTCTCTAGCCTTTTTTAAATCAACTTAATTAGGGTATAATTTACATACAATAAAATGCCCAGAATTGAAATGTACACAGTTTGATGACACATGTGTATACCACACAAACATAATCACCACCCCAACACCATAAAACATCCCCATCACTTCAGAGAGCTCCCGCGTGCCCTTTTCCTTCATGGCCAACCCCTCCGCCACCCACCCAGACAGCCCAGGCCACCACTGATCTGACTTCTACGATCATAGCTCCGTTTTTCCTCTTCCAGAATGTCATACAAATGGAATCAGATGGTAGATGATATTTTGTGCCTGGATTCTTTTGATCAACGTGGCTTTGGTTGTTTCGTTCATTTGTTTGTTTGAGATTTATCAATGATGAACGTATCAGAGCTTATTAATTTTCGTTGCTGAGGAGTAGTATATTACATAAATACAGAAATGCATTTTTCTGGTCTTGCCTTTCCAACCAGATTGTGAGCCTAAGGGTGGGGATGTGTCTCCCATACTCTGTTCCCACCCAGAAGCACCTTATCCAAGGCCATGTTGGATTGGATTCTCAAATGTGTTGCTTCATTGAATTATATTTGTGCGTAAGATGTGGTCCCTGCCTGTTAAAGCCTTATAATCTAATTATGGAGGCAGCTACAAACATAAATCTATTATTCCAAGGCAATACATTTATCTATTCATTCAGCAAGTATTTATTTTAGGGACGAGAGAGGGCATGTCAATGAATATCTAAAACACAGCACAGAAAGTAACATGTGGCGTAAAAGTTATTCAGAAGAGGATCCGAGGAAACGGAGAGCAAAGTGGTGCTTTTTGCTGAGCCTCTCAGGGAAATCTTGGAGGAGGAGCCAATGCACAGAAAGTGGGCAGACTATGGACCGACCATATAGGGTTCATCAGAGGCAGAGCTGGAAATGCAGGGGTAGGAAGGGGAAGGCATTCCCAGCAGCAGAGGGAAGGGGTCCAAAGTCACAGAAGCAGCACTGGACACGAGCGGAAGCAGCTGGTTGGTAGGTGTGAGCAGGGTGTGAGACATGGAAGGAGTGGCTGGGGGCCACAGACGGCCTTGAATGCCAAGCTAGGAAACCCAAGCGCAAGTCAAACACACATCACAAGCCCATCAAACACTTACTCGATGCTACCCCCTACAAGGCAAAACAAACCCACCATCTCTGAATTACTACATCAGTGATACAAGAGAAGGACCGAAGCTAAGAGGGGTAAGTAATTTAACAAGGTCACTCTGAAGGCGAATGTCAGAGTCAGGACTCAGCCCCGATTTCTGATAGCCATGGTCTTCATGCAGAGCAGGTGGTAAAAGTATATGAGGTGCAAACATCCTGGAGTGTAGGGGTCAGAGAGAGCCTTTTTTTTTTTGTGCAACTCATAGAAATAGGGTTTGGTTGTTTGTTTCTACAAGACTGAAATGAGGTGAAATTCTTACTTTCAATAATACTACATGATACTTTGAGGACTTTATATTTTTCGAGGGATTTCATATTCATTATGTCACTAGACCCTCATAATATTCCTGACAGCTCAGCAGCTCAGGTATTGTTCCTGTTGTTAGTAGTATTGTTACCACTATTTTTTTTTTCTTTAAGATTTTATTTATTTATTTGACAGAGGGAGACACAGCGAGAGGGGGAACACCAGCAGGGGGAGTGGGAGAGGGAGAAGCAGGCTTCCCGCGGAGCGGGGAGCCTGATGCGGGGCTTGATCCCAGGACCCCGGGATCATGACCCGAGCCGAAGGCAGACTCCCAATGACTGAGCCACCCAGGCGCCCCTATTGTTACCACTATTATTCCAGAATTTTCAGAGAAAAAGCCCAAGACCCCAAAGAGTTAAGAACCTTTCCGAAGGAACTTCAGATAACTAGCCAGGACTCAAATCCGCATCTCTTGAATGGATCTCTACAACCTGCTATTGGGGAATAAGGAGGAGGGATTCTATTGGACAGAAATGACTAAAAGACCGGTGTCACCAAACCAAACCAGCTGGTCTCAAGCCCTCCCCAACCCCTTCCCAGCACGCTGTTGGCCTGTGGGTGATCTGAGAGGGGTTTAGAACAAATCTGATGCAAAGCTTTATTATAAACACATGTGAGTCAGCTGTCTTTTTTTTTTTTTTAAAGATTTTATTTATTTGACAAGAGAGAGACACAGCGAGAGAGGGAACACAAGCAGGGGGAGTGGGAGAGGGAGAAGCAGGCTTCCTGCAGAGCAGGGAGCCCGATGAGGGGCTCAATCCCAGGACCCTGGAATCATGACCTGAGCCGAAGGCAGACGCTTAACGACTGAGCCACCCAGGCACCCCAGCTGTCTCTTCTGTAACAACAGAGAGTTGAAGATGTGGGTCACCACGCTTTCTGCCAGTGTAGCCATTTGCCCTTCTCCGATCCTCAGGGCCACAGTCAGAACCAGGAGGGACCCCTAAGTCATTCTGCAAGGGTGCAGAACCTGCAGCCCTGGGACTCCATGGGACCATGGACTGCCCCCACACACTGGCCTCACCTCTGCCCACTCACTCCCCCAGCTTGAAGCTTCTTCCGTTCCTGCGGTGGTGAGCTCTCAGCCTGGGCGGGGTCCTGGACAGACAGACCAGGCAGGTGTGCACTGTGAACCAGGGCCTCGCTGGGAACAAAGGCTTCCAGAAGGGATGGCCCTGAGGAGCTCACCTACGTCGTCATTTTGCCTTAGGTAAATCCCGAATAACTAGGAATGAAAGAGAAAGAGTCCATGACCAACCATGAGGAAACACTGCCGTCAAACAGAGCTTCTGAAGAACCATCTGGAGGGGGCCAAGCCTCCCACATGGGGGGGGGTCCCTTTCCAAGAGCCTACTGCCTAGTTTGGACTCTCCCAAAAAGTTTATTTGCTTTTGTGTGCACGTGATCTCTGAGGCAGTTTACTAAACACTTTGAATGAATCATATTGCTACCTCCATTTATTTACCACCTGCTTCCTCCGTAATCCAGGACAACCTGGCTTCCATCAGACCAATCAAGCCCACCCCCCAACACTCAATGCTCCCAATAGAAATATTGGTCTTCCTCACCTTGCATAGTCGCTCTCCTTTTGAAATATACACACGCTGTGAAGGGACTCTAGAAATAAATCTTGATTAAAAAAAAAATTCTCTACACACGTATTAGTTTCTATATTCCTAAATAGCAGCCAGGTAGTCGGCAAATAACAACTACCCTTGGTCATTGCTGGGAAGATAAAGGACTATCAAAACAGGGGCCAGCTACCTGCAGTTGAGGCTGGTCTGTCATTGCCCTGTGTCTCGTGGGAAGACTCTAACAGCAATCTTTGGCCATAAAAAACTGTCCGGTCCATTTGCTCCTGGACCAAGTTTGCATAAGTTCTAGGCCTAAAAGTCAAAGCGAAATGAAATCTTACGTATAAACACTGACCTTTCAATCACTTGAGAAAGACACCCTCTCTCTCTCTCTCTCATAAACATGGAAGCTTGCTTAGAGCAATCTTGAGCTGGAAGCTGTGAAGAATTGCTCTAGGTAGGAAGAAACGTTAGCTCTGGAATTCAATTAACTGTCAGCATGGCGGTTGGCGTCAGGATAAGTCACTCCCCTTCAGCAAATGGGCATGGGGCTGCGAGCCTCCAAGGCTCGGTCCTGGGATGGAGCTCCACATTGGGCTCCCTGCTTAGTGGGGAGTCTACTCTCTCTCCATCTGCCCCTCCCCCTGCTTGTGCTCTCTCTCTCGCTCGTGCTCTCTCTCTCTCAAATAAATAAATACAATTTTTTTTCAAAAAGAATTTGCTTGTAGCCTTTTCTTTCATTTGTAAATTTCATGGGCTTCAAAGCTACCCAAGAGTAGGGACCCTGCTTTATATTTCTTCTCTCTCAGTTCATGTCCAAATTCATGCTCAAGGGGAGAAGAAAAAAATGCTACCTGGTGTCCCATGTGGCAGGCACTATTATTAGCCCCATCTGATAGATGAGGAAGAAACTTGCCGGGAGGAGCTAGGGCTCGTTCCAGAAAGAATGCTGAGCGCACCTGCTCTCACCACCGGCTGTGCTGCCCCTACATGATAGCGTGCGTGCAATCTACCTACAATCTACAGGAGTTTGTACAACACATGATAGGGAAAACATGACTTTGTTGTCTTCCTTGGTCTTTCAGTGAGTCAGGCTACAGTGGATTGGTCTTCGTTTTGGTGTTAGTTTAGCTAGTTTTTGCTCTTAGTTTCCCCCAGTCATCTTCCAGAATCCTTTGGCCCCTGTTTCACTTTTGTATTTGCAGATCCAATCTGTGACACAATTGAAAGGGAAAAGAAATATTTTAGTGAAGAAGGATAGAAAATTTCACCCCCCAAAATGGCTGCACATAAAATTCCCCAAGAACTGAAGATGAACGTTAAAACATAAGAATAAAAATTCAGTATGAATTTGTCCTCAATGCTTAGAAGGAACATGTTGGAAACACCACGTGTGTGTGTGTGTGTGTGTGTGTGTACCAAGCCAGCGTGGCCAACGGACAGATGAGCAACATTCAAGGGGCAAAAAGGATGAAATCAGATACTCTGACCACATGGGAAAGAGCAGCTGCGAAAGCTTTGGCCCTCTTATTCACACATTTTATAAACTTCAGGTAGAGGAGAAACAACAGTAAGAAGAATGACCTCTGTGTGGCATCCTAACGCAAATCCGAGTTTGGATATCGCTGCTCAAAGCTGCGGAAGTTTGAGGTTGGGTCCACTTCATGCTGGAGCTTCTCCATCCATCATAGCATCGCTTGTTTTTGCTTTCTTTGCCTTTGTCTTTGCTCTCTGTCCCTGTTTCCCTACAAAACCAAACATACTTGCTCTCCCAGCTTCACAAAGAGAAACCGATTCCAAGAGGAAATCACTTCACAGCAAGTGAGCCCTGGGAAGAATTCAAGACTGAGGAGCCCTTGTAATAAGATTAAGGGAAAAATGCTTTTGTGCAACCAACTCGGACCGGTCCTCAGTCCGTGAAAGGAGCCAAAACAAACACGGGCATTGTTTTGGGAAGGAAAAGGTTAACAAGCTATGAAAACAAAATTAGAGATATTTTCAAAGCCTGACCCTCAGCAGAATGAGTAGAATGCGGTCTGCCAATGCAGCAGCGTTTCCCTGCCCGTGACATTTATCCTGCAGCCTCCACTGTGATGTTCCTAGCAGATGACGTGGGAGCAGCACTCTGCATGACGGCTGCGCTGCCTCCATTGGGCGGAGGCACAAAAGCCTGAGTCCAGGCGAGAAAGACGCCTCGCTCCTTGACCCCCTTCTTAGAAATGAGCTTAGAAGACATTCTTTGTGGATCATGTGGAGCTCAGAGCACATGCTCTCATCTGCCCTCTGGTCGGCAAATGGAAAAATTCTGAGCTTGTTTCCAGACTTCGTGGGCTCATAAACACCCTCAGGACAAGACCAGTGCCTCAGTTTCCCCATGCAACCAGTTGATGTTTATTGCGTGCCCACCGTGCACCAGGCTGAGGGCTGCCTGCTGTGGATGTGAAGTTGAAGGGCCCCGTCCCTGTCTTTACGGGGCTCACAGACTGGTGAGGACAGGGATATGCAAACAAATAGTTGTCATTGTAGTATGGAAAGGCTGTATACGTAATGTTTCTCAGATGGAAGAGTTTTCATTGGCTTCCAAATCTAGCAATAATGGAGCTAATGTCAGTGGACGTTCGATACTCAGGGGGAATGTGTGTGTGTGTGTGTGTGTGTGTGTGTGTGTGTGTGTGGTCTGATACCCATCACCCTTTGTCAGTAATGTCCCCTGATTCTCTGGAGCCTGCAAACCTCCTTTCATGTTCTAAGGTGGCTCACAGTGACAGAGATTGTCACTTTTAACTACAGAGGAACCAATGCAGGGAGGTGTACGGAAGAGCCAAGATGAACTACTAGGGGTGTTTCCTTGTCCCTCTTCATCCAAAAAACATTGCCAGTGCCCACCAAGGCTCAGGCCTTCTTTGTTTAACTCAACCCACGCAGACCCCCTTAGTCATACACCCTGCTGGTGATGACGAGAGGTTTTGTAAACAGAATCAAGAGCCCAAGAGAAAAACAGATTTGAATGTCAAGATGTCTACAGTGGGTTCCATGACAAGGCGCCCAGTTTTCTCCAACAAGACTTAAAATCTTGTTTGTCGCACTGAGGTCTCAGCTCTGCCTTGGTGAGCAGTATTTTATACAAGCTCTCGGAACTTTGTGCAGACTGAGATGATGCTGCCAATTCTCAAAGTCTCCATGGTTATTTTATACCTGAGAATTCACAGCCTTGGCTGGTGATGTCCCAAGATCTGAACTGATGAGATTCTTTCCCACACACCAAAAAGTAGAGATATCAAAAGGTGCACAGAACAGCACTGGGGGCGGTAACTTACCTAAAGCAGGAGCTCCAACCCTTGGGAGACAACTCTGTCCTTTTTCTGAGACTTGTAGCAATGAGTCGAGAAATTTGGAAACACTTTAACGTAAATTTGGTGTGGAGCGGGTAGAACAATGATCCTTCCCATTCCTTCTTAATTCAGAGAAAGAACCACCAATAATTCCCTGTTGGCCCTCTGGTTAACTTCTGGTCAACGACTAGGTCCCAGGAGTTTTGTTAACCTAATGTGAAGTTAATCAGGCTTTTTATTTCCAGATCTATATGTAAAATTTAAATTCTCCGTTCATATAAAGTACTTATTTCAAATGCATTTTATTCCTCGGACATAAGGTTTCTTTGAACGTTATTCAGCCAGCTCTTGATTATCTGGAACAAAAATGACTAATCCTAGCCCGGCTTCCTCTTCTGCTTGTGGGTGATTTTCCTTCTTTTTTCCTGCCCAGCCGGGTCAGGAATTTCTATTGTACTGAATAGTATGGCAGTTAATCCATGAGGCATTTTATGCGAAATAAGAAGTTTGATACCGTTTTTTTGTTCCCCTGGTGAATGAAGCTTACACCTGAAATCTTAAAAGTCATACTTATTTATAGATGTTCTGAAATATTTCCCACATTCAATATATACCCAAAGGTCTTCTTGACATCTCTGCGGAGTGAACAGACATCTTAAACTCAATGTGTCTAAAACGGAGTTCCTCGCCACCCCTTGGGCCCCCTCCCCCACCACACCTGCTGCATCCGCAGCCTTCTCATCTCAGCTGGTGGGAACATCTTCCTTCAAGCTGTTCAAGCCCCAAACCTTGAAGGCATACTGACTTCTCTCATTCTCTTAGCCCCTACATCTAAACTGTCAGGAAATCTCCCTTCCTCAAAATATATCCAGAATCTGACCACTGCTCATCAGCTCCTCGAACCGTCACCCTCACCCACCACCATGTCGCCCTGGATGGTAACAGTGACCTCCAATAGGTGTTCTTGCTTCTATCCTTGACACCAACACTGTACTCTCAACACACCAGCCATGATCCTTTGAAAATGTAAAGGAGGTAGCTTTACACCTGCTCAGAACCCCACAAGGACTCTGGCTCACCCAGGGCTAGCCGAAATCATCATGTGCACTGTGGAGCCTTTGTCCCACCTGTTCTTTCTGTCTGCAGCTCTCTTGCCCTGACAGTGTGAAGTGTGGCTAAGTCCCTCCCTGAGCATTAGTTCCGATCTCACCTGCTTGGTGGGCCCACCCCAAACTTTACTGAACTTGCCTGCATCACCGGCCTCACTTGCCTCCTGAGCCCTCTTCTCCCACTCTGGTTTTTGGGGATTTTCTTTTCTTTTTTTTCCCATAGCACTCCCCCTCGCCTCCTGTGGGGTCCAGAATCTTTATTTACTGATATATTCCTAGGATCTGCCATAGTAGGTATTCAACAAATACTTGTTGAACGAATTCAGGACTCAGGGAGTCCGGTGCATGTATTGGCATATACAACAGTAATAACAATACCACCAAGCGCCATTTACGGAGTGTTTATGGACATCAGGCACTATCTTAGATGCTTTATAGTCATGATTTTATATAACTGGCTCGAAAAGTTAAAGCGATTTGCCCAAGGTCCCACAGCTAGTAAAAGGCAGGACTTCAACCTGGTCCACAGAGTTGCAAACCCGGTCCACAGCCTCCTGCTTTATTTAGGGAAGACAGGCTTGGAGAGACACTCTGAAGGATGGAAAGGTGTAAGTATGGAAAAGAAGATGGGGAAGATTTGAGAACTCTGGGCATGCTCCGTGACGGCTCAACACGCAGGGCTAGGGCCAGGGGCAGGGGTTAAAAAAAAAAAAATGCATCTGTACCCAAAAAATGCTTCCAGAAATACAGGAAGCCTAGGCCCAGACTCACACTGCTGTTTTCATGATGTTTCCCTGTGATTCTTTGCACCCCCTCCCAAAGTGGTCCAGGAACCAGAGTGCATTGCCATGGCAACAGGCTCAGTAGGGGAGCCACTCAGCATTACCCAGTAATTCACATCTGTGCTTGCTTCTCTCCCTCCCCTCTCTTTTTATCTGTAAGTGGAAAGCAGCTCGGGAGTGACGCCACCCTGAAGCTGATGGTTCTGGAAGGAGGGAAGAGGAGACTTTCTTTTGAGGGGATATCACCCACCCCCCAAAGTTCCTTTTCCCTCTGCACAGGTTGCACTCCCTCACTAGGGGTGGAAGGAGCTGCCTCAGAGGGGCCCCGCAGCTGGGGGCAGGTGGAGCCTCCAGCCACAGCCTCCGACCTTTGCTGCAGGACAGCTTCTTCTTTAAAGGCTACGGAATTAGGGAATTAGCCTGAGGGCTTTTACAAGCTCCCTTGACTTCCGGTGGGTGGGGCTGGGCAGGTGGATGGGGGCTAGGGGAGGAAGATGCACTTCCAGCCCCGACTGCTGAGCATCCCACAACCTTCCCTTTACGCTCTTCACTTCCTTTTCTCTCTCATCTGGTTCTCTTTCTTCCTTTCCTTGTTTCCAAATTCTCTTCCTGCCTTCCATACCAGGGCCCAAAGCAATGGATGACTCGAAACAGGCTGGGTCAAGGATGGGGCTCATTCAAGGTTGATTTAGGGGGAGGCCAATTAGAGAAGCAATCGTTCTGCCCCTTTGTTCCCACCTCCTGCTCTGTTTTTGCTGAGTTCCGTGAAGTTACAAACATGGTTCAGGGTCATCCCACTCACCTCCTCTCCACCACTTTTCCTTCCCCTAAGATTAACTACCCATGCCTTCTTGTCTGCCTGACGGAGCATGAGGAAGGCACCCAGCAGCTCTGAAAGAGTTGGTCCCTACAGAAAAAGTTATTCGTAAATGCCACCAAAATCTGAATATGATGAAGTTATTATTGAAATGGCATGTTTTTTAGGAGAATCCTTTGCTGGTGTCGCCTAGAGCTTGGATTATTTCATCTCCGTGTAGCTTTGCTTTCCCTGTTCTTGCTTTCTAAAAAAGTCTGTCTCTTTATTTCTTAAATAAGCCATCTATTCATATGATCACGATTTAAAAATATTTCAAAGAAGCCATGGTGAAAAGTCTCCCTCCCACTCCTCTGCCTCAGACACCCATTCCCCTCCTGAGAGCCAACGGCTATCATCAGTTTGTATCGGAGTCTCGTAAAGGGTTCACAAGCGAACACATGTGTGCATTTTCTTTTCTTTTCCCTTTGAATATTAAGTCCTAAAAAGTAGGGTTTTAGGATTGAGAAGGTCCTACCCAGGGAACATACCCTGACTTGTTTTGAGGCCAATTTACATTATTAATGAAGTCTATACTTTATTCAGCTCTCTGTATATGGGCTAAAGAAGTAAGTTCTTGCGTAATCACAGACTTCTTCTTCTTCTTCTTTTAATTTTAAGAATCACCTTCCTCCCCTGTCATTTCCCAGAATGACAGAGAAGGGACACAGAGAGCCGGGGTGTGTGTGTTCCTCTGTGCCTGGCAAAGAGCAGGTAGGTGTCCACTCATCGTTGCCAAGTGAAGGTGGCGGGGCTGGTGGAAGGCGGCCATGGCGAGCCGAGAGCCAGCTCGCTTCGGAGAATCAGGATCCGTCTGACAAGCTCCAATGGTGGAGAGAGCGCTGGCAACATTTGTCAGAGGAGCGGGGCCGCTCTGCCACCTCTTGGCCTCCTTCCTCAAGGAGAGAACCCACAGTCTGCAGGCGGCCTTGGGAACAGGGGAGGGGAGGAAGGACAGAATCGACCAGACTGCTTATTTGCCTTGAACGGACTCCCTCCGTATTTCAGTCAAAGCTGCTCAAAATGGCTCTTGTGGGCAGACAGGGCCTGAGTCAGCCAGTCAATAACACTCATCGAGTGCTCCCTGGGTCCAGAGCACCGAGCCATCGAGGTCAGTCCTTCCCCGAGCTGTTGAGAAGTGGAGGGAAGCAGAACGGACAGCTACACCTGAGAAAGACTCACGAGCCCATTAACACGACCACAGAAACCCGCCCAGATGAGCCTGCAGGACTGACACTGACGGAGGCCCAGGCCTGGGATGGGATGTCCCTCCGCATCACTAGATGTGCTATCTTGGAGTGCTTCTGAGGCTGTCCAAACCTCAGTTTCCTTATTTGTGATGTGGGGACAATCCCCACGCCTTACAATTGTGGTGAGATCAGAAAATGCAAAATGCCTTCCGGGAGCAGGGGCAGGGAACGTGCTCAACCAGTGGCAGCATTTAGTACTATTCTGCCAAACAAAATCCGTAGGAAAGCGTTTCACGCTTCTATTGCCCCCCCTCTTCGGCAGGTGAGTCTCTTCCCTTTTTCCTGTCTCACCTCTGAGCCTTGTCTGCTGGTCTTCGGTCAGCAGGGCTGCCCACCAGTGCGGCTGAGCCTGGGTGAGATCCGCCCGCAGGGACGGTGACCGGTGTCGGCACCACTGGGCCAAGTCGAACAGGAGGGTCCTTGCTGTGTGTTCTGTCCCTGGAACCAGTGGGCTGAGGGGGAGAGCTGGGATGAGGAGCCAGGAGATGGATCCAAAGGTCAGATGCCAAGAAGCTGCCAGGCTCTGTGTGGGGAGCTGGACAGGCTGGTGGCAGGTGGGGCCGGGAAGCCAAGAGATGACCATGTGGTGCAAGCTGGGTTAAGTGAGAGAAGCTTCTGGCAAGGTGTTTATTTTCTGTGAGGCCACTGAAAGCCAGAAATGATGTAGGGGTCTTCTTTAGTTGGCCTTAATCAAGCTCTGTGGTGGGAGAGCTTGGGAGGATGGCATGTGGGAGAAGGCGCTGCCTGCGCCATATACCCAATCGAGTGGGGCATTGCCACGGGTTGTGTTAGAGCCCTTGCGGCAGCAACAGCCCTGTGGAGGCCACTGTCAGAGCTCTCTGCCTCGCTGGGACCCAGAACATGCCTCCTAGCCAGTCTTCCTGCCTCCCTTTGGTCTCCACCATACACACCTTCTTCACACAACCACCAAAATGATGGCCAAACATTGTAGACTAAACCCATCCTGGCCCTTAAGGCCCTCCAACCAACAGTTCGTTTCCATCCTGTCCAGAATAAATACTGGAAGTCCTGCGGGCTCCCTACCTTCCTCCTGAGTCACCTTTGCTCTGATTTATGTACAGCAGACTCATTCCTGCCCTGAGGCCCTGACCCAGCAGGTCCCTCCTCCAGGAATGCTGCTCCCCAGACCTTGTAGAGCTGGCTCCCTCCCCCATCCAGGATTGAAGGTCACCTCTCCAGAGAGGCCTTCGCTGACTGCCCAGGTGCTGTCCCATCCTGTTTTGGTTTTCTGCAGAGTGGTTATCACTGGGTGCTATTTCCCAGTTCGTGTGTGCAGTGGTTTATTTATTCCTGGTCTCCGTCGGCTAGACTGGGAGCTCCCTGGGAATGAGCACTGGGCCCAGGTGGACAGTTGGGTTCCCAGAGAGGTTCTCCTTGGTGGGCCCAAGGTGGGGACAGCATCGTGCCCACCACATCCAATGAAGGACCTGAAGGCACATTTGAAAAAGCCTGATTTCCATAAGGAGGCATAGAAATGTGAGAAGCAGCCTGGGAGATTAGGAACGAAAAAGATGCTGAACCTAGACTCACAGGGACAAGCCGGGATGGAGAGGACAGCATTCTGACAGAACCGCCCCCAACAAGGCCCCCTGCACAGGGCTGGGTGGGGTGGTGGCTTAGAATCCAGGCCAAGCTCCCTCCCTGGCCCCACACCCTCTGCCTATCTCAAGAGCCCTGTCGAGAATGCTTTCCCGTTGAAAATTTGAAATTACTGTTGACAATACTCAAACTTGGCGATTGTTGATTCTAATGACCAGTTAGGTGTCTAAATATTTTTTTGTGAGTTCTAACACATCATGTCAGATGCGAATACATACAAATGGGCCAGTTCTTGCACTTGCTCACAAGTTATGATGTCAGAAAGAATTGTGTGTGGATTGTCGTGATTCGTCCCCAGTTTCGTCTGCAGGCCTGGGTCACTGTAAAACCATGACTCAGCTCAGGAAACGTGGTACTAGTTTTTCCCTGGTCACTCTTGTTCTTTTCCTTTTTCCCCTGCCCCTGCTGGTCTTACCACATTCCTTTTTGATGGTGGAAGACTCAGATCGATGAAGGCAGCAGAGGATTTGCCTGGCAGGGTCCTTTTCGTCTTCATCATGATCAGTAGTTAGAGCTGGGTCTCCTGAAATGCTGGATACCTAGCTTGTTGCTGGTGGTTCCTTTTGTTTTCTCTGCGTGTTTCTGGTGGTTCAGTTTTGAAATCAGGAACAGTGCGCGGGGAGAATATGCCCTGCCTTCAGCGGAGGTCTGAGCTTTGACAGCGTTTTGGAAATTGTAAAGTGCACACGTGGTAAGGAATTTTGTTGGTGTTTCCTTCCTCCCAGCGGTTGACTGGTCCTGTGCTGGTCTGTTCCTTCTCTCATGATAAAGGTGCCAGGCTTTCCTGACTGTCCACTCCAGGGATGGTATGTCTTCAGGAGAGGCAAGCCTGGGGCTTCCTCTGCCCTTGCTGGGAAGGAAGGCAGACAAAGAAGGCTGCCCTAGAGGGAGCAAGCACGCCTAAGTGTCTCTGAGCAATGAGTCCTCAGCTCAGGAGCCCACATTCTCTGGGGTGCACGTGGCCACAGCGCTGGATGGACCCAGTTCCCAGATTTCACTTAGCTCTTCCACTAATTATAACTATAGCTTCTTCCCTGGGGGTCAGGCCGAATATCTCTGAGTTTGGGTGTACCATCGAGATCCTCTCTTCACCCCCACTGCAGCCTTGGAGAAGCTGAGCCTCAGGAAGGCAGAGTCTGTCCTTGTTGCTGGGCAGAGTGGGGTTGCCATGGACTGTTGTGCAGGCTGGGCATGCAATAAATATCTCTGGGGGCACTTGACAAGGACCACATTCTTGCTCAACTCCAGCTCGTGAGTCTGGGCAGAAGTCCCCACCTGGAGACAAGGCACCATCCTCCTTAATCACGGGTCATACTTACAAATCAGAATTCTCCCAAAGAATCAAGGCATGCTGTCTCCATCGCATTTCTTGACCCCTAAAAGTCACATTTCCCTGAGGCTGGCTTTGCACATAGGCAAAGTGCAATAAACGTGCACGAGGTGGGCAAAATCCTTACAGCCAAAAGCCAGCCTGTGACTTTTGCTGGAAGCACTTCACGGGCCTAACCTAAACTCCAACAGATACAGCATAGATGGTAAGGTGATTTGTGACTTGGGAAATAGGAGCCCGGCCCAGCATTGCCTGTCCTAATCGGCAGAAGGGTGTTCTTAGAGCAGGCAGGGAAGGGAGGGCATGCCAGGGGTGGGATAGACTGCTTTTATTCATTTTGCTTGGTATTTCCTGCAGTTTTATGTTATCTCATGTAGTTATGGGGAGATGTAGGTAATATACACATTTGCCTTTTCCCGATTATATATAGTATCGCTTGGCTAAAAACCTACAAGGGCCACAAGGATACATTCTGGTTGAACATTAGAGCCTTTTCTTATTATGTTTAAAAACAAAAAACAAAGACCAGCCCCTCCCCTGCCATTTGATAAAAACCCCCGTTAGCCGAGTTAAATGCTCCAGATTTGTGCCAGGACTAAACAGCACGACCGGATGGGTAACTTTCTGGTCTGCTAGCAAAGGAGTCCCCTCTGTGGGATGGCGCACGGCCGGCTGCGTGAGCCGCTGGATTGCCACTGCCCTGGGGCGTGGGGGGGCAGTGGCGGGGGGTCCATCCAGCCCTGAGACTACCTGGTTTTCAGCTGTCTTTAAGGCTAAGCTTGATTGTCTGAGGAGCTTGTTGCCCTTCCTGAGTCCTGACGGCACGGCGAAGCCCACGTGCCTCTCGGGGGCTCATCCCTTCTCTTAAATGTTCAGTCCGCCAAGAAGAGATGTTTAGGACTTCCAACAAGGCACTGTGTCCTGCCAGTTTCTACAGGGACGCAGGGGAAAGCTGAAATGCAGCCTTGGCCCTCGAAGAGCTCACACCCTGGCAGAAAAAGCGAGATGAGCCCAGAAGCTGCACAGCACCAGCACTTAGGGAACCCGTCCCAGGGACTTGTGCAGCTGGATCGGCTCTCCGGACACGTTTAGGATGGAGCCCTCGGGCCAGCCGTGCAGACGCTGAGAATCCAGCTCATTCACTGGCAGAGTTAATAAGTGTTTTCCTCCCCCCCAACTCTCCGAACGCTGATGGCCTCTGCGATCCGCCCTACCCATCTGGCACCCCATCCATTGCCATGGGCCATTGTTAAGCTTCTGTCCCATAGCTTGTCTTTGCTGGTGGAATCATCAAATGTTTTAGAGACGTCATCTACCAAAGTGGGGAAATCAAGACAACCAGAGAAGTCCGAGATTTGCCCAGGGTCACCAGGCTCCCCATTCATGTGGGGCCTTGAGAAGCCAGCCCTAAGCTGGAGGGAAGAGCAGACAGGCCCCAGAGCTAAGCCTGTGGGCCCGACCCCCCAGGGAGGTTCACTCAGTGACCACTTCACCTCCAGAGCCCAGCAGCCCCTGTCTGCAGACAAGCGAGGGAAACATCCCTTGTCCCCTTCCGGTTCTGTCCCACGTTTGTCACAGACAGGCGGATGGAAGCGCTGTGTGACATCAGCCCAGATTTATGCACCAAGACTCACTCTGTGGCCAGAAAGAACACTCCTAGTTTTAACAGATGCCTTCTTGTGTAAATACAAAAGGGCCAGGAAGCCACCTAAGAATCTGCTCCCAGCCTGTGGTTGCATGAGATATTTCTCCGGACATTCTGGCTTGGGCTTCCTTGGGGAAGGAGCCAGGTAGGGTCCTCTGTGGGTCTTCATTTGCACCCACTTTAGGGGTGGCCTGTAGAGAACTTGGGCGCTAGGCCCACTCCTGCTACTCATCCTCATCTGAGAGGGGAGAAAGACAGCCGCCAACCCTGCGGCCTTCTGGGAGGTGGGGAGGATCATAGGCACAGGGTAGGGGTGCATGAGGCCTTACATACAAAGATGGCGGAGCTCTTCTCTCCGTCTTGCAATGGGAGGTCTGGTGGCACTCGTAAAGCCAGCTATAGAGATAAGAAAGATGAACCTGTTGACTAATCTTAGAGGTGTTTGGGCGGCACAATTTTAAATATGACTACTGAAAGATTCATGTATGTGTGCGTCAGCTGATCCACCTTGTGACGGCCTGTACCAGGAAGATAGAGGACAGTGTATTAGGAACATTCAAATGTTCAGGCAAACCCTCGAGTCTCTTCTCAAAATCCTCAAAACCAGTTTGGTAAATGGCAGTTTTCCTAATTCCGTCCTGCTAGAAACAGTCAGGGCAGGCTTCTTAGGGCACAGCTAATTCTGCAAGCTCCAAAACATTGATTTGGAGATGGCTATTGCAAGCACCTCCCCGGACCTGGATCAGTCTTCAAACTCACCAAACCCATCTGGGTGGAGCCCTAAAGACACAGATGCAAAGGGCCACAGTCTTTCCCTCCCCAAGCAAATGACCAATCCTAAGCCCCTGGAGTTTAGGATGCTCAGATTCCAGGAAGAGCTGTTTGCAGGAGAGGGAGGTGAGACAAGGGGGGTGCACATGGGGGTTTGGAGTGCTGGGGCTGGCAAGGCCTTACCAGGGGTCCCTGTATGCCCCTCTCTGGTTCAGGCTGAGCTCAAGGTAATGAGGAAGAGTCCTGTACCCATTACTAAGTGGCCGTGCTACTTTGGAGACCCACATCTGAAGTTAGACTGTTTTGTTACATGATCATCCTGGAATCCTTCACTTGGTCAACAATCAGGCCCCTGACTCCATGAAATCCATGTTAGAGCCTTATCTGAATTTTTTTTTTTTTTTAAAGATTTTATTTATTTATTTGAGACAGAGAGAATGAGATACAGAGAGCACGAGAGGGAGGAGGGTCAGAGGGAGAAGCAGACTCCTCGCCGAGCAAGGAGCCCGATGCGGGACTCGATCCCGGGACTCCAGGATCATGACCTGAGCCGAAGGCAGTCGCCCAACCAACCGAGCCACCCGGGCGCCCAGAGCCTTATCTGAATTTCTGATCGAAATCCATGTTAGAGCCTTATCTGAATTTCTGATCCTTGACTTTCACTAACACGCAAAGGCTTCTCTCAGCGACGGGGCTAGTGACGAGTCTCACGTGTCTGTCTGCAAGGAGAAGTATTTTAGATGCTTTCCATCTATGGCCGTGAAGTGCTGGGATGACCGAAGGCAGAGGTGGAATCTCTCTGCACGCTGATTTTTAGTGCAGGTTTCATGTCTGTATGTCATTATTTTTTACCATGCAGGTGAGGCAAGAAATTAAATTGGGCTTCTTAATGAGGGAGAATAACCAGCCCCAGAAATACAAGATCACAGGAGAATTTGAGCAGCTAACCTGTTTGCAAATACTGTTCTTGCTTTAGGCCTCTGTTGCTGGGTATCCCCCCTGCCACACACACACACACGCACGCACACACACAGACGCGCGCGCACGCGCGTGCACACACAGACACACGTACAGATAGATCTGTTTTTGCTTTTCTTTGGTTTCTCAGGAAAGAAAAATCCCCCAGGATCTTCCTTTTCTGTCTGCCTGACAAACCTAATAGGAAACTTACATTAATCTGTATGCGAGGGTAATAGTTTTTCTGCTGTTTCATACGTGCCCCGTCAAATTCATGGATCCTGAGGAAGGAGGAGACCCTGGGGGAACCGGATTCACCTCTGTGGGGCCAGGTGACCTGCCCAGAGGTGGTGCTGGGTGAGGTGGACAAAGGGTCGCCACTTCCCTGGGGTGGCGGGGGTGGGGGGGACTCTGTCCCCCCCACCACTCGGCCTTCTCTTAGACTGAGACAGAACACTGCCTCTCTGAACGCAAGGCCGGGGAATCGGATTTCCACCCTCCTCGAGGTGGGAAGGGCAGGTTTAGACATCCCGGCCGCAGGCTGAACCAGGCACCACCTGGGGAGACAGGCAGAGCAAACGGGGTTGGGGACCTGCAGCCTTTCATGTGCCCAGACATCCTGGGACGCTAGGTCTCAGATGTGCCGAATGGACTCGAAGACATCCCAACTCTGTGTTGTTTCTCGAAAGTCACCAGGGAGCGTTTCCTTCACTGCAGTCAGCTCCGAGGACCGGGCCGGGCCCTCCTCACGTCAGGGTGGCTACTCGCAGACCCAAGGAGCTTGCCCCTGCTTTGGAGTCACCTGAGGAGGACAGAGGACAACAACATTGTGGTTCTGCTTCAAGACCGAGACCACCCTTCCGTTTCCTAAGTCTGAAGAAAGTAGAGCTTGTCTTTGGATCAGTTCGGCCTGGCAACAAGGATTTATTTGCTCTGTGTTCTCTGCCTGCCATAGAAGTGTGTCCCTTGCTAGCCTCCAGCCTCCACCCTCCGGGGCTCTGCTATCCTCTCGGGACCACAGGGCAGTGGGTGCTGTTGGGAGGAACCCACCTCCTCATGCCACCTCTCCATGACCACGTCCTCGGCTCTGGTGACAGCGAGGGCAGAGGGTGGGCACGGGGGCCGAGGGGCCCAGGGAGGCAGAGAGGGGCCGGGATTCTGCCTGACAGGGATGAGTGAGGGTAACTGCCCTCTGAGGGGCACTGCTCTGCCTGGGGAACATTCCCCCAAAGAGGTCATGGCTCCCCCCGCCCCACCTGCCCCAGCGAGCCCCGTGCTTCTCAAGAAAGGCAGTCAGGCCTGGGATAGAAGCAGAGAGGAGCAGGAACAGGGACTCTGGGATCTGTCTCCTACTTGCCAACTTTTTCTTCCATGACCTTGAGCTGTTTCCTGCCTGGCACCTCGCTGCCCACACGGGAGGTGGGCATGCATACTCTTGCAAGGCAGAGGAGGTCCCTTGCAGAGGGCCGATTGTGGCCCTTCTGCTTTAGAGGGAGGCCCCGGCTGGCCTCGTGACGGTGGCCCCTGCTTTGGTCTTCCGGGCTTCCAACTGAAGACGCCAGGAAACGGCCAAGTCAGCCCCTGCCGCGACACCTTCTAGAACCAGAAGAAGCCTTTCTGAGAATCTTGCCAAACCCTGAGGGTGAGGAGTGTCAGATTTTGCAGTGGGGAATGCGGGCAACCCAGCCTCCACTTCTAAGTAACCTTTACCTCGGAAGCCTGCCAGCCCTCTGCCTAGAGACTTGCCTTTGATCACGACTTGTCACCTCCCAGGAGATGTTCCACTTTCCAAGCAGGTGAAAAATGAACCCGATTAAAAATAGTCGCCTGGACTCTTTACAGAGTCCCCTCGTAAAGCGAAACAACCTGTGCTCTGCCAAGTGGCAGAAAGGCCCTGCCCCTCGGTTCCAGGACCCGGCAGCCAGTCAGGTTCTCACTGTGCCAAAGGCCTGGGTGCCCTCCTGCGGGGCACCCCGCACCGCCCCCCACCTCCACGGCCTGGAGCCCCGGGGTCACGGCCTGGCTCAGCTCCAGCCATCCGCACAGCCCTCCCGGCCTCGGCTGCCGGCTCCTGGGTTCACCTTGGTGACGAGGGGCCACCGTGACCGTCCACACCCCTCCCCCCTCCTTCCTGCTCTCTTTAGTGCTCCATGGATCCGGGTTTCTGGAGCTTTCTCAAAACCATGGATGCATTCCCAGTGGAAATCATGACATTTTCCGTTTCACATTACGTACTCTACAATGCCTCAGGAAAGGAGAGAGAGAGAGAGAGGGAGGGAAGGCAAACAAGGCCTGGGAGCCAGCCCCCTCGTCCTGTAAACAGCCGGGGCCCGGGCCTCTGTTTATCCTGGAGTCACCTCCCCGCGCTCCACCACGAGCCCCAGCGTTTCCGTCTTCAGTCGAAGGCCTGATGGATAGGTTAACTGCCTTTTCTATCTGCTCATGTGGCACATCTGGATCAAGGCGTGCCTCTCTACTTGGTTCTGTGTGTGTGTGTGTGTGTGTGTTTTTTTAAACTTTACTTTCCACTGCCATGGTAACTGCTCCATGTTTGGCAAAGGGAAAGAGGAAAAAAAAAAAAAAGGCTCGGAGAGAAGAAAAGGAGCTCTGAGCGTGGGGCTGGCGGCCCGCCAGGGTAATCATGCCGCGGAGCTGAAATGAGGCCTCTGGCGGGCAGCCAAGTGACAAAGAACAAAGCTGTCAGTTCCTAATGTTGGCGGCAAAGCTTGTTTGGCACCCTTATATGGTTTCCCAGAACTCCCTGCCTTGGCTGCCTTCCATTCCCTTCAGGGCAGCAAACAGGATTAGCACAGCTCCCAAGTTGTTTTTCTCTGCTCTCCTCCAACTGTTCCAGTGACATCATCCCGGCTGCATCCATTTGCCAGCAGGGTGGTTTTTCTCCCTCTCTCCCTCCCTCTCTCTCTCTCCCCGCCTCCCCCCTGCCCGCCCTCCCTCCCTCCTGCCCTCCTCCCTCTCTCCTTCCATCTCTCTCTCTCTCTCTCTCTCTCTCTCTCTCACACACACACACACACACACACACCCCTCCACTCCCACTTCCTTCCTGTAACCGCCCCCTTTCCCCTGACTTTCTTGAAACGCAATGTTTTAGGTCATTCTTCATGTCCAGCTTCCCTGTTAAATTAAAAACGCCCTGGTGCTCGTACATTTAGCTGAATCAAGCCAGACGTTGTATTTTATTTTTATAACTGAATTCCTGTGAGATAAAAATCTCATTTTCCTGAGCAGGCTGTAATCAGCCCTCACAGGCTTGTGGTTTCAAACTGCCCCATCTCCTGCTTCCTTATGAGGCTCCGCTGAGAAATCAGCTTGGCTCCCGGTCAGGTTTAAAGGGCCCGCGGCTGGTCCCACGTTGCTTGTTCTCCCTCCCTCTCTCTCTCTCTCTCTCTCTCTCTCACACACACACACACACACACACACACGATGTGCATCCAAAGGTCATTATGCACACACATGCACACTCATGCACACACATCCTCAGCTACACAAAGGGCGTGAAGCTACCCACCAAGACAGAGGAACACACAGTCAGTACACAGTGTCATTTCTTCCCCTTTGGAGAAGCAAAATAGGTGAAAAATGGAAGCCAAAAGCTGCTTCCGAAAAGACTGGTTTCAACTAGCAGGCAGGCAAGTGTTATGCAACTCATGGCTGGGTTCACGAAAGAAACTGAGGTTCCTGACGGCACAAATGTGCCCCCGCCCCCGCCCCAGCAGCACCCCCCGCCCCGCACCTCCCCACCTCACTCTGATTCATGAACTAGTTTTCAGATTCATGAATCACTCGGGAGCCAGCAAGAGAAAAATGAGTAGTATTGATCTCATTTCAATTGAAATTGGCTCATTATGGCCATTCTGGCTGTGGACAGCTTTCCATGACCAGACACTGGCCGGAGTCTGAGCTCTGCAGGCAGGCACCCCCACCTGCAGGCGGGGCAGGAACCCAGGGGTGAAGCCTTCTGCAGAGGGTCCCCTTCTTGTTATCATCAAATGGACATAATAAGATCTTATTATTAGTGGGTGAAGGGACGGTGGCTGGACGCCACCGTTTTCCTCGGTGCGTCCGTGCATGCAGATCTGCTGCATGCTTTAATGTCCTCCCTCTTTCTTTGTTTTCACTTTTAATAAATCTTTTAAGAGGCATCTCGGGGCAAATTCTTTTCTGGATTTCTGGTGACTTCTCAAGGTCTACCTAAAATAGAAATGCACCTTCTACTAAGTGACTTCAACTTCCAATCCAACTAGGAGGTCCTGGGGTTTCTTTGTTTTAAGGCAAACCAGCCACTTTTACCTTCTGCACTCTCTTCAGCAAACAAGGACTGGCGGGTATAGATCTTCTAGATTTGGGGTGATCTGATTTATGTAAGGAAAGGCTATCTACCCACTGGGATGTCTGCCTTCACAGGGACACGGGGCTCTGGGATTTTATGAAATGGGCGTTTTCCTTCCCAAATGAAATAACTAATGCTCCTCTCACCAATCGTCTGGGGAGTGGGCAACACAGAGAGAGACTTTAGGGCCCCAGGCAGGTTTATCAAGGGGTGCCCACCGAGGAACCTGCTTCCTCCAACCGCCTTTCCTCTCTCTGCTTGAGTTCCAACTCAGCCATCTTCCCTCTTGACAGGGGCCCCCAGCTGCCGCCACCACCCAGCCCCAGCACGTCAGACCCATCCTCACGGCCGAGAAATCTTCTCTTCCTCTCTGTAACACTGCTCATGTGTGAGCAGATCCTAATAGGCTATTGGCCTGGCTTTGTAGTTCAAATGGTATTTTGTGTGGTTTCTGCCCCCACGTCCTTCCACTCCGGAGAGATTTACAACAGTCGACTGGACATATGCTTTTCAGAAACCCCACAAAAGTTGGCAACCACCTCCAGAAAGGGATTTGATCCTAATCTGCATAATTTTGGATCCAAGAGTTTAGAAATGGGATTCTTATCCATTTACTTCAGACACACAGTCGCGCCATTAGATGCATTTTCCTTGGCAGGGGCTCGATGATGTGACCTTACTCCCTTTTATTTCTGCAGTGCCCAGAGAAACTGAGAGCGGCCCAAGAAGGGGAAAGAAGATGTGTTTGTGTGAATTTCAATCAACAATTGGTTCAGAGGCAAAAAAAAAAAAAAAAGAAGGGCTGCTTTGCGTTTCCGTGAGTTCTGCGTGAAGGTGCCTTTCGGCTCTGAGCCGTCCAAGCATTTTGGGGCTGAACCTGCAGCCAACCAGAGTCCCGGGCCTGCAGGGCCCCAGGGGTTAAAATCACTCCCACAAATTTGCTGGCTGGCCTCAGAGCAAATGGGGATAGTGGGTTGGCTCATGTTTTGCATTAACTCATTTGCTTTTTTTCCACTGCAGCCTCACATTCTGTGATAAACCTGAGTTGCTAGGAAAGCTTTATGTAACACCCACTGGCCTCAACTCCTCAGAGCAGTAAGTGTTCTGTTTCCAGAGTTCCCCATAAACCTGGCAGCACATCAAAACCTCTGTTTCATAACAGACCAGAAATAGGATTTTCTAATAACATTCCAAGGACTGGACTTATCGTGCAGAGGTCTGGACTTTTATGAATTGTTAATGGTTAACTAAACAGAGACCCCCACGATGCCCACCCTGCTATCTTTGGGGGTCAAGGAGGGGAGGGACCTCGGAAGAATGTGGTTTCTACATCCACAATCTGTTACTTGGTGACCCGAAGCCCCTTTCAGAGAATTTGCTAAATAATCTCAAACATATTGAGGATCTTACTCATGTCTTAAAAAAAGAAAAAGAAAAAAAAAAAACAACTACCTTCCTCCTGCCTCTTCCTTCATTCATGGAGAATGTGGTTTCCTTTTATTTGGTTGCCAGACACACTGTCAGTTGCAGATTTAACCCCGAGCTTTCCTTTGGGAGAGGGCAGCTCCCTTTGATGGACACACCTAGCTCCAGGGGACCCAAGTGTCCTCGTGCAACCGACAAACCGCCTGTTTAAAACTCCGCTGCACGAATCGTGGGCTGATGGGAGGATGGCAGAGAGAAAGACGGGAGCATGCGGTGGCCTCGCCGTCCTCCCTCACACCCATGCACTGCCCCTCAGCCGTCCACCCCGCCTGGTCTGGTCCTGGTTTAGATTATGACAGGGAGTTCCCTGCAAAAGGCCATTTGCAGCCTATTTTAATGTCACTGGGGAAACTTCTTCCCGGGGTTCCAACCGCATATGTCTTTGTTCCATTTTCATCGGCTGTGCCTTCCTTCCAGCTCTGCCTGGAACAGCGTTATCCTGCCCTCCTTGTGCAGTTAGCATGTGGGCATCGCCTCAAAACAAAAGAAACCCCAGGTACGGCATGGCTGGGGACGGAAGGGCCCGGCATCGGCCAGGCTCACGTTTGGGCAGAACCCCCTGCGACTCCAGCAACAGAGAGCTGCCTCCACAGGACGCTGAAGGGATGCTCTGGTCCCCGCCTGCATCCCAGGCACTGCCCTGCTCTTCTTCCCTGGGTCAGCTCTCTGGACTCACCCCCAACAACCGGAGGGGAGCTCATTCTCCTGACTGGGATCTTGGCTTCGGCCCAACCGGAGCCTCGGGCCCTTTGCTCTGCGCTCCTGTGTGGTTTCCCTGTTCGAAGCTTCACCGTCATCTTTCTCCCCCACCCCCCCGCCCCGATTTCCTCAATTCCTGCACTGTAAGTCTCATACACCTTCTCATTTTGGAATATTGGCCCCTGTACGTGCCCACTCAGGCCTTTCCAGGACAATTCTCGCTTGGTTATTTCTCCCATGGCCATTGAGATCATTTCTCCAGTCTCTCTGGTGTTTGCAACACGTCCCCATTTAGTTCCATGCCAGTGGAGTTTACCTGCTGTTCACTCTTTCTTCTGGATCATTAGGAAAAACGATAAAGAGAAGGCTCCTCTCCCCTCACCCCGTCCCCATGTGGAGCTGGGCCTTGGGGGAGCACGTCCCCCATGCCTCTTGAGCCCTGCCTACAGCCTGCAGCCTGCAGCCCTCCACCAGAAAGGGCCCTAGGAAACAGCTGTCAGAGTGGGCTTCCGGCACCAGGCTCAGGTTTAATATCCTTGAGATCCATTTAGTGTCTGGACACCTGGTTGCTATGGAGACGGTTGTCATAAAAACACACCGATCTGTAGAGAGATATAAAACCGATCCCTGTGGTACACGGTTGGACACATTAGCGCAGAGAAATGGCGAGCAGCTTATCACTCGGCTTTGTTGACACAGTGCCTCTTTCAAATCCCACCTGAGTGACCTTCTTAGAACCAGGCCCACGCAAATCCATTTTCAGCGAATATTTCGTAAGGGGCAATCAAGGGCTTCACCGAATGCCAGGTGCCCCTGCCTTCCTGTCCCAAGCTGAGTCAGCCCAGAAAAGGACATTCTTCTTTGGCATGGGTTGTTCTCTGCTGACTGTCATTGATCCGCCAGCAAACCTGAGCAGGCAGGTCGTGCATGACCCCACTGGCCCTCCAGATCAGGGGTCTGGGGATGGGTAACAGGTGTGTGCAGGAGGCCTGGGGTGCCCTGCCCAGTTTGGAGGGTCAGAAGCTGAAGGGGACCCCAGAGACCCATCCAGGATGGGGTGCAGGACTGGATCTGTTGTCTGCCAGCTCTGCACTGGGTGGTTCAGCAAGACACCTTCTAAGGTGTAGAGAGGGGCGCCCACTGACCACCTTCCCCTCCTTGCCACCTAAATTCTCAAAGCCTGCATTCAGTTACCACTGGCTGAGGCTAATGTCTCCCTTAGTCTCATCTATGTGCCGAAACCGGTATAACACCTCACTCCCCTCCCCCGACTGTGCAGTGTGAAGGGGCAGGCTCAGATTCATTCTGCAACTCACGAAGCAGAGTGAGGGGCCTTCTGAAATGTGTTTGGGGAAGGGGGTGTAAGAATGATTTGGCGTCCGTAGTTTTAGCTCTGCTGTTGGCCGAGTGCACCTTGGAATAGGAAAATGGCTGGAGAGAACCAGCTAAGGTGGTGGACAAGGTCTGCTCCGGATACTAGCAGCTCCAGTTAGAATGTGAGCTTCCCCGCCCCCCACCAGCATGCCTGCCTTAACACCTGAGACCCAGGTCACCTTCTGTGCTCTTCCTTCTTCTGGAAGGTGTCTGACTTCTAGACGATGGGTCCTAACTTCGTCTTTGACTTGGTCTTTGGTCTTCAGCAATTCCTTTGGTTCTCCAATGCCTCAGTTCCCTTCTTTTTTACTGGGAGACGTGTTTCTGTTTCTATTTAAAGCCAACAGGCATTTTAAGCATCTTTTGCTTTAGTCAATCCTATCACATTGCTATGGAGAGAGGAGCGAAAGATGAGACCCAGGCTAACATGTCTGATTCGGAGAACAAGTAATGCATTTATCACGCGTGATATTAGCATGAAATGCGATATAATGTTAAGACACCTGTTCTCAGTGTCCCTGCATACTGGATGGCAGTCAAAAGTAACTGCCTCCGTGCTCTTGTAAATTCTTTAGCTAGTTCCATTAAATACCCTGGGATGTGTGTTCCTTCGACCTCTCATTTGCCTATCTTCAATTTCTCCAAATACCCCCTTAACATGTCCTTATCAATAGTTTATCGACAGAAGGGCTCCTGGCTGGCTCAGTTGGTGGAGCGGGCGACTCTTGATCTCGGTGTCATGAGTTTGAGCCTCATGTTGGATGCAGAGATTACTTAAAAATAGAGTCTTAAAAAAGAGATCATTAAAAAAAAAAAGAAGCAGTTTAAAAGCTCAGCTAATACGGAGTCATTTACCTTTCGACTTCCTCTTCACTCATGAAATGGGCCTACTTTTTCTTTTTCCACACTCTTCCCCCTGAACCAAAAAAAGGAAAAAAAAGGGGGGAAAAGCAAACACGTTTTTAAAAACACACCCCATTCCCCCTCAGTTCCTTTGGCTGGTATTACATTATTCTGCCTTTCTTTTTCTTTTTCTTTTTCTGCCCTCATGTTTTTCCTGAAAATTTTAACTTAGTCCTGATGTTCTTTCTGGTTTTCCTCCCCCGGTGTCTCCATTTCTCAAACAAGTTCAGGATGGAGCTGCTCTCCGGATTTTTTTTCTCTCCTGGCCCGGCTGAAAGCCCATGGAGCACTTCTTCTTTCTTGCTATTTTTTATCTTGTTTTCATGGGACCTGGAGTCTTGGCCCTGCAATTAGGGCATCTTGTTATCTTTCTCCCAAGGCAACAGCTCACATCCTGACAAAGCAGACAATGGCAGTGTGTGTCTTTACTTAGCTTTTATACCTTTTGTTTCCAAATGCAGGATTTCCTTATGGTTTGTTTGGGCTTTTCAAAAAGCTTATTTACTGATCCAGAGAGGTGCCAGCCTCACGCCCTGAAGAATGCAGGCCAAGTTTATATGTGTCTGAAAATACACCATCATGTGCAGGCCTATTTGATGTTTTGGGCCAATTTCGAGGCTGATTTGATTGCTGTGTGTTCTGTCCTGTTGTTTGCCCAAAAAGTGGCTGCTGATATAGGCCAAAACCTCAGTTCCCCGGGCCTCTTGTACAGAGAGAACAGGGCTAGAAATTCACACCAGGATGATGGCTCAAATGGGAAGAAGGAGAATCACATTTTTAAATTATGGTCTTGTTTACACACTGGTCGTCAACTCTAATCATTTATTTGTTTAAATTAAGCTCCCTTGTCTTAATTAAAAGGTGGGCTATGATTTTTAAAAATTATCCAACTATGTTTAAACCCCACATTCCTATATTTTTGTACCAAGGCCCTATCTTTATGCAGTATTTTCAACACAACGTTTTCAAAAACGAACACTTACAGCAAGACATGAGGTCTGTTTAAGAGAGAGGATATGTGATCTTCGTGATAGAACCACAAACCAGACCTGAACACATGAGTTTATTGCAGGTTTCCTCAATTATCTCTAACCACTGCGGACCAACGTGTTTGTTTTATTTTCCTTAATGCCAATGTGATATTGCCCCGGGAGCACTGGGGAGAGGTCACAAGTATTAATACAGACCGATGGGCGGAGGAGGCGCACACAGACGTGCACGGACAGAAACAAAGGCAGGCTTGTGCCCCTGCCCTCACTGGGGAGCCCCGGGGACGGGCCCCCAGGAAGACGAAATGTTCGTGTTGACTCTTCCGTGTGGAGCCAGCCCTCTGTCCAAGGGCTGTTCTGGAGGTTGGATCTGGGTGATTTGACAGGAAGTGACCGGGCCAAGATCTAAGTAACTTCTCCAAGAAGTATGACTCTGTGCTGTAAGGATTGATTTATTTATTATTTTAGAGAGAGAGAGAGAGAGAGAGAGAGCACTCGGGCACGAGCGGGGGGAGGAGCAGAGGGAGAGAGGGAATCTCCAGCAGACTCCCCGCTGAGCTCGGAGCCCGACACGGGGCTCGATCTCACCACCCTGAGATCACGACCTGCGCCAAAACCGAGAGTCAGACCCTTAACCGACCGAGCCACCCAGGCGCCCCTAACCCTGTGCTCTAGGTACATACTGTATGCTTACTCCTTTATGTTAAGACAGCATCTCCAGAAGTTTCTCCAGAAAACTTCTCGAAAGATTACATCCTCTGCCTGAAAGGATCATCTCTGCCATCCCATTAACCGTACAGCCCATTGTCTAAGGTTTGACCCCAATGCCACCTTCTCTTGGAGATCTTCCTCAATCCCCACTTAAAATTGATTTCACTTTTTTTTTTTCTTTTCTGGATGCCCAGAGTACAGGGCCCCTCTATGGAAGCCTCATCCCTTCTTCTATATTATAGCTGTCTGTGAATGTATTATTTTGCATTTTGATGCCTGTGACCAGGCATCTTTCTGGAACCATAGATGGAAAGCTCTCTGGGCACATGGACTTTGTTTTGTTTATGTTTGTATCCCCAGTGCTGAACAGATTGTCACATGGAAGGTGAGCTGATGCTTATTGCATAACTGGAGTTGCACAAGGTATAGACAGGAGCTAAGGGTCCACACGGCCTTCTCAACACCTCCTGGTACAGGTGGTCCCCCACCACTGAGGGTTCAACTTACGACTTTTTGTCTTTACGATGGTGTGGAAACGATACGTATTCAGTAGAAACCATACTTTGAATTTGGATCTTTTCCTGGCCTAGGAGTACAGTCATCTCTCCTGAGCTGGGCAGTGGCTTCAGCTCTAGGAGGCTTCATGATCGTGAGGGTCAACAACGGACACGATTCCCACCGTTGGGCACCCCCACAAGCCACTCTGTTTCTCACTTTCAGTCCAGTATTCACACAATTGCACAGATACTCAATGCTTTATCATCAAAGAGGCTTTGTGTTAGAGATGCTCTTGGCCAACTGTAGGCTCATGGGAGTGTCCTGAGCATGTTTAAGGTCGGCTGGCCTGAGCTATGATGTTTGTTAGGTCAGGTGTATTCAATGCATTTTCCATTCAGGGTGTTTTCAACTTACGATCAGTTTATCGGGAAGTAACCCCATGGTGAGTCTAGGAAGATCTATATATGTATCTTTCTTGCTGTCTCCACTCATTCCCTTCCTGTTCCTGTTTAATCCAACGAAAACTGGCTTCTTCCCTTACCTGTGACTTGTCACTGTTCTTGCTCACATTACCGCGAACCTCCTAAATGCCTAAATTCCAAAGGGCGTTTTTCAGCATGTACCTTATCCGGTCCTCCCCAAATATTTGACACCGGCCGCGGTTACCTCACACTGGAACTCTCTCCCTCCCTTGGTGTCCATGCTACGACGCTTTTCTTCTGCTTTTCTTCCTTTCATAGAACCCTGCGTGTCCAGCAGGGGCCCCCAGCCTCCTGGGTCCTCTCCTCTCCTGCAGCTGCATGTGCCCCCTCAGTACCCCTACCCTAATTGTGGCTCCCGCATGATTCCCCCAAGCATATTAGACATCTCCATCTGCAGGTGGATAACCTGCAGCCCCGTTTCAGTGGGTAATGTCATCATCTTCCCACCAAAACCTGTACCCACTCTTAACTCCTCATCATCCTTATTGTATTCTGGGAGTGTCTGGGGCTATTTTGCTCATGACTCTGCCTCCCGATCGCCTCTGCATTGCTACTGGTCGAATCTTTCAAAAATATACAATCTACACACTGCCATCATGTCACCCTCATCCGAGACCCACATGCGCACAAGCTGAGCCCGGCACCAAACACATAAGCCTCTGAGCTCGGGCTCTGGGCTCCAGCCTTACCCAACTGCTTACACTTCCCTCGGGCCTCTGGCCTTTGCACCTGCCTGCCTCTCCTGGTCACCTGCTAGTTTCTCCTGATTCTCTAAGGCGCACCTCAACTGCCTCATTCCAGGGAGTCTTTTCTGCCCCGTTCCAGGTGACCTGATAACCCCTTCTTTTCTGCTTCCCATCCCGTCTGGACATTGTTCTTTTTTTTTTTTTTAAGATTTTATTTATTTATCTGAGAGAGAGAGAGCGTTTAAGTGGGGGGAAGGGTAGAAGGAGAGGGAAAGCAGGCTCCTCGCTGAGCAGGTACCCTGACACGGGACCCCGAGATCATGACCTGAGCTGGAGGCAGACATTTAACCAACTGAGCCACCCAGGTGCCCCCCGCCTTGTAGCACTTCTTATATTATTTGGTACCCCTTGGGTTTCCTGTCATTCTTGTCAACTGCACTATGGACACCTCAAAGGCACAGTACCTGCAGATCCCCTTTTAGGAGCCATCTTCTGTCCCTCATTTTTCTTTAACAATCAAGAGCATTTTGAAGCATGTGGCCAAAGGAAAGATGGGAGTTTAGAGCCCTGGGATTCTGTTCCTCTGGATGCTCTTTGCTGTTACCTGGCTGATCCACTGGAGTAAGAAATGTTATTCAGCTGAAGCCATCATTGGGTCTCTTGCTGTTGGCTTTAGAGTTGTGTGAATGGAAAAATGTAGTTTTCTATGTTGATCTGTTTTTTAAAAGTCTTTGCCATTATTTGACTGGAAGCTCTTTCATCCTTCCTTCTTGCTGAATGAGAAGCAAGAGATGAAGAACCCAGAGAATCCGCTCTTCCCAAAGCTTTCAGCATATTTATTCACACCCACAGAGCCCTCAGTCCAAACCTTTAAAGGCACACCCATAAGCTCACCCAAATCCACCTTGTCTCCCCTGTGCTCTTGCTATGTTGTTCAGCCACTAAGGCGGCTGACGCTGTGAATTTGCCCATGTTCCTTGTCTGAGGATTTCCAATACTCCATTCGTATTTCCCTTCTTATTCTTATTGCACATGCAACTAACCCCATTTGACAAGAAATGACCAGCTTAACGCAGGACAGAGACCTCACGCCAGGAGAACAAAGATGGAAATCTAACAGGTCACAGGGCATCTACAAAACCTGAGTTTTCCGTCATACGGTAGGACTGTCCCAGGCGATAATGCTAAGTATTGACCTGCTACAAGGAAGAGGTGTGTAGTGTGTGTGCGGGGCATTCCCCATCCCTTGGCAGCGGCCCCACGTGGCTTAACTTTCCAGGAGTGCTGCTCCTATTCCAGTTAATGGTGAGCATTTAGGCCAGACAAGGGTCGAATGCAGGCCTGGGAACCATGGCCTCTCAGATGCGCTTCCTGCAGCTGGCAGCCCCCAGGCCTTACTCTTAGGCATGGCCTGCCCTTTTTTGGCATTATAAAAGAAATGTCTAATATATTCCCTCTGGTTTTCAAGGATTCCCGGTGCATTAGCTATTCCCATTATGTTTTATTCTAGATTCATCTTTTCTCAATGCAGCCTCGTGGGCTTACGGGCCCATAAGGAAGAAATGGGGCCGGGGTGGGCGGCTGGGCGTGAGGAAGATTCCAGACGAGAGGGGCTGCTGTAAATCGTGAAGTAGAATTATCTCTGTGAGCTAAATGGCACCCAAATTTTATTCAGGTGAGAAGCCGGCCTGTGACTATGATTTTAGAGGAACACTGTCTATACTTCCAATGCAGTGACACAAGGGTGGATTTGTTTGTTTGTTTGTTTGTGTTTTTGTTTTGTTTTATTTTTTGTTTTTTGCAATAACCTAGGGAAGGTGTGCAGATTGAAGTGATGCTGTTTAGTCTGGAATGAAGGTTGACTACAAATGCATAATGTGTTCTGTTGAGGTTACAGACGACTGTTTACCGCTAAACAGCACACAACACGGAAACGGACCTCAGGTGGGCGGGAAATATGTAGGTTACATCATACAAGAGCAAAAATCCTAAAAACAGTGAATGCTTTGCTAGATTTTCAAAGGGGTTTTTTGGAGGTAGGGAGAAGATATTAGGAAAAGTGGATTGCAACCTTCCTGGTGGTTTTTCATGGGTAGTGTAGGGTCTATACTGTAGAGTGTGGGCTTGGGAACCTTTCCTGTTATTTGCTTCTTTTAAGATGTCCTACTGCTCTGTCCCCTGGCTGTGGAGCATGACATAGGTTCTTGGTCTGCTCAGAGGCCCGATATCTAATTTCCGCGTCAGCACCCTACAGAAACCCACAGAAGTTAAGCAGTGATGGATTATCCCACCCACATCACATCTTTCCTAGGGAAGATGTGTTGAGAACACACACTTTTCTTCTTTTAACACCTTTTCTTCAGAGGACCTGACTCATTCCCTCTAAAGGGGGAAATCACAACAGAGACATGTTCTGTAGCCAAACTGCCGCTATGTGCGGGGCGGCGGGGGGAGAGAAGCAGGACAGCTGTGGGGGTGGGGTTGTCGTCTCACACAAGTCACCCCACAGGATTCTGAGGTGAAGTTCTTGGGGCCCTCTGCTCTGAGATGAAGCAACTGTCTGCAACACATCTTGGAAGGTTCTAGAAGTACCTACCGAGATGGCAAATGTGGGGGACAACCTCCCTGGTGCTCCTTGCATCAAGAAGACCAATGTGGACTCACTCCCCACTGCCAACCACGAATCCCTACCTCTTGGAATGGAGAAGCCTCTCTACTCCCAAACCCCTTGGCGCCATTGTCCTTGCTTTGGTCCCTGCTAACCTGGACACAAGCAGAAGAAGGGGCCCAGAGTAATGCCACGAGATGGCGATCCATAGCGAGGCACCTATGAAATTCCATGTTGTCCTGATGACCTAGTTCATGCCCTCAATGGGCCCGTGAAAGTGGCCGATTTCTAAAGGAGCAGGTCATTTGACCTTTATTTTTGTACCTCTATATAAGATGCTTCCCTTAGGGAGCTTTTAAAGAATATGTATGCCTGCCTCCCCCCTCACCCCCCATCTTGCCCATCCCGACCGATTGAATCAGATTCTCTGAGGAAGAAAGTAAGCAATGGTGCTTTTTAGAAAGCTCCCCAGACGATTTTAATGTGCAGTCTGGGTTGAGAACTGCCAGGTCCACGGCCATAGCTCTGGGAGAAGAGATAGGTACGCACCAGTGTTTAGGTGAGTCTTCATTACTTTAAGGAGCCCCATTCGGTGCAGGTTGTAGGTATGCCTGGGTTCTGGAAATACATTAATGCATAAAGCACAGCAGCCTTAGACTTTGAGGAGGGAGTCGGACAGATAAAGGATCGTTCTGTACCAGCTGGTCGTGCTACGTGGCATGTGCGGAGAGCACAGTACAGAGCTCCCGCTCTCTGGACATTTCAGCAGGAAGGAAGGACAGCGTGCAGGTGTGAAGCAACTTGATCTGTCAGGGGAGTAGCATGTCAGTTCCAGGAGAGCAAGGTGTGTGGGTCCTCTCTGCCCTTTCTTGAGAGCGATCAGGAGCATAACAAATATTGTGGAATGAATGAATGAATGAATGAGCATTGCCCTCTCAAGGGCAGAGGGGAGGTCAGGAGAGGAGGCAGGGAGACCAACAAGAGCCCTGATATGGATGGAACTCTGGGCCATGTGATTTACCCATAAGCCAGTCATTCTCAACTGAACCAGGAGTGAGGATCCGTGTCTCACACGGTAGCAATAGCACTTTTAGTACATTGAGGAAATGCATATAGACTAAAAAATTACTACAAATTCCATGATTTTTAAAAGGAATTTTTATTTTGATCACACGCAAGTCATGTATTTCTCCACAGCATTGAAGGGAATTTTACCTTTCTTTATTTTTTGAAAACAAATCATGGCTGAGCTCCTTCTAATAAAGGTAGATTAGAAAGTCTAGCTCAGTCAATTGCCTGGCTTAGGATTTATGAAGAACTCCAGGTTTACCATAGCCCAGCCTGTGTGCGACCCCCCATCTCCCAGTTGGGGAGTGGGATCCGCAGAGATGTCCCTCATGGTCATCTTGTCCCCTCTCTGCAAACCTTGCCACCAAACCCCAAGACCAAGGTTTTGGGGATCCAGCATCCCCCCAAAGCCACATAGCCATTGCTTATCCTGGGTCCTGAATGTTCTAAGACTGGGGTCTCTGTTACCCTTTTTAAAAGTAAACTCTACCCACAATGTGACACCACCACTAACTGAGCCAACCAGGCACCCCTCTGTTACCTTTCCAGTTGCAAATCCTTAGCCCTTTTCCCCTTGGCTCCATCTCTGTCCCACATCCCATCCCCACCCCCATCAAAAACAAACCAACAAACAAACTGCACAAACCTGTTTCTCTGCATTTTTCTTTCCCATGGAACACTCCATGGTTTGGAAGCTAGGGCTGGCCATTCATTCAGAGTCTAGGAATTTGTCTACTTTTTCTAGGGCTGGAAAGATTCAGTCTTTCATTGTCCAGAGGCGGATACCAGGCATTTCCTGATAGTATCTGCTAACATTTAGCAAGTATGCTGTCCACTTTATGGAGGCATTTCATCCTCACCTCCACCCAGTGATGTCTTCAGTCTTACTGAGAGGAGTAGAGAGGTTAGGGGAAAATGTGGCCAAATCAGTAGAATTTGATGGAAAACTGGATTAGGGGATGAAGGAGGATGGGGATGGTCCAGCATGACTCACAGATTCTACTTCAGTCAAAGGAGATCCCATTAATGAGCTGCGGATCCGGGGGGAAGGGGGGAAGCCTTCATAAAGCCTTATCAGTACCTTTACAGTTTTTAACATTCTGTATTAACTCTTTCCATTTATATGTTTCTCCTACCACATTCCCTACAAAAATGTATAAATCATTCACTCATAATTAACCAAACTCCTAGTATCGATTAAACCAGACCTAGCCAAGGGGATAGGCCTTTGGCACTGACTGTTAAAAATGGATCATCTCGACTTAATTCTTTTTTAGGATTCTTTCACTGTAACCATGAGTCAGTCTTCCAATCAGCCTTGGAAGGTGAAAGAGAAAAATCTATGAGTCTGGGCATGTGCTTCCTGCAGGCCCAGGGGACTGCGTGTACTCGGGCCTGGCTTCGGGGACCCACTCTTGGACCGGCTTTGTGGTCACTGGATTTCCAGTGACCAAGACAAGCCCATCTTGGCCTTTGTCTCACCCTGCTTTGGCTCCATAACGGACCTGAGGCCGTGGTGTGGCCAGGAACCGAATACAGTGCGAAGTCACTTTTAAATAAAAGTCTTCAATCATTTACCTGAAAGGTATTTCTATGATTCACTTAATCAATCACTCGGGAGATAATTATTCTCCTGTGCACCCCAATGCTGTAACTTAACAAAAAATGAGATAGAAGGAGGGAGGGTAGACATTTTTTGAGCCAAAAAGCGAAACGCGATGTCTAAGGGATGTGAGTGTGCTCCGTAGAACGCACGTGGATGTGGTATTTGAGATGAGCGCTCTCCCGGGGCACCTGGGGGGTGAGGCCACCCCAGGTACGAGAGGAGAGGTCCCCACACTCGGAGAGGGGACATTTGACTCAGATCGTCCCGGGTCGCATTGTCACCGCAGTTAGAGTAAGAACTGTAGCCTCTCTGCTCCCGTTGGCCCCTGCAGGACCCTTGGTGTCCCCTCCCGACCCCGCTGCCCTGCCCCCGTGGCCCTGGGAGGCTCGGGCAGGAGTTTTGGGTGGGTTCACGCAAGGACCCCCCCCGCCGCCCCCGCCGGCTGCCCTTGGTCCATGCTGCTCACTTACCACCCTGCCTACTCCACTGCTTTCTGGTGGGGGCCCTCCCTGGGCTCCTCAAACCTGCCTCTTGGAGGGACCCCGATGGCTGGAGCTTCTCCGTGTCCTGCTGTGTCCTCACTTGTCCCAGGAACACCAGACGGTTGCTGGCGCCTGGTCAGAAAGCCGTGACTTCCCTTCTGCTCTGGAGGAGGCCCTGTTGGGCCCTGCACGTCCCCAGGCCCTGGGAAGGCTTCTTGGGGCCGACTTTCACCACCACACAAGTCACCTGGTGCAAACAGGCCCCTGGGACGAGGAGTGGGGAGACAGGCTCTGCCTTCCCGGCGTGGGCACGGGCGGACCCCACAGCTAGGGTAGTGGTGGCCAGCAGGGTGGCCAAAAACACACAGTCACGGACATTCACACTGATGTTTCCGAGGAGAGGCAGAGGCCCAAGTTGGGAGGAAGCTTTCATGGAAGGAAGCTGGAGTCTGGAGCCTGTGCGCCCCTTACCCCCTGCTTGAAGGGGAGGTCTCCTAGCAGCAGGGCAGGGACGCTCCCGCTCACATGCAAAAGGCACTGGCTTCAGCCCCTTTCATTTAGTCTCTGTTGCTGTTGGGGTGACCCTCACCAGCAGCCCCGGGTCCCTGGGCCCAAGGACGCCAACCACAGCCAAGTCAACCCCCTGTGGACACCTCAGAGGCCACATGGGAACAGTTGGACACTATGTGACCCTGCTGCCCAGGGGCCAGGCCCTGTTCCTCATCTCGGCCCCAGACCCAGACCCTCAGGCCTCTGCTCGCTTCCCGGCCTCCCTTCCATGAGCACGCCTATTCCAGGTAACCCTGTGTGGCTGCTATCTTCCTTACTTGAGTTCGTGCAGTGTTGCCTCTCGGCCACCTCCTGGGCATCCACCAGACTGAGGTGGGCCATCCGCTCGCGGGTGAATTCCCCTGACTCACGCCCCTGTTTGGCTGCTCCTTCTATGTTCTCTTCAGCTTACTCTCCACACAGGACCAGAGCGGTCATCTTAAGACCTTTTCAGGGCCAGCCACCACCTCACTCCCCAGTGAGTTTAGATGGAAGGCCACACACTTTGGGGCCACAGCGCACCACTGACTCACTCCACACCACCCTCCTCTTCCGGCACCATCGGCCTGCTGGCGTTCGGGAATGGCTTCAGGTCTTCACTCCTGCCTCAGGCCCTTTGCACAGGCTACTCCCTCCCTTTCCCTGGAATCCTCACTATCCATAGTCCAGGTTTCAGCTTCAACCTCCTCAGAAAGGCCTTCACTGCCTGTCTGTCTAAAAGAGGTTCCCAGCATTGTTTCATCATAACACTCAGCATAATTAGTCACAGTTCTCTTTCCTTCTTTGTTTATGTTAGCTCGTCCCACCTCCTTGCTGGATTGTGGGCATGATGAGGATAGGATGACACAGACAGACTCATTATTAGTCTTTGTCACTTCAATCTATATGGTTTTTGGCCTGGGCACACATTCACATATTTTCAGAATGGAAAAAAACTGGACTTACTGTTGAAATTCACTGCCAGGAGGTAGCCTTCAACCCTTGAGCACTTCAAGCCGAACCTCTGGAGGAAACCCAACGCAAGCCCTAGGCCAAGAATCAAGGGCAGTTCCATGATGTTGCAAGTGACTTAAGGCAACCATAACCTGCCCAGGGCCGAGCTGGAGAGGACAGTCTGGGCCCAAGGGACAGCTACAGCCTCTGGTTCTTCCGTCTCCGAATGGACTCCTGCCCTGAGGCCTGGGCTGCCTCGTGGGGCTGGCACAAGTCTTCCAGACCTTCTGCAAACCTGGAGCCTCTGCTCTGGTGAGGACTTCATGGCTCCGTGGATTTCACTCTCCCCTCCTGCACTCCGCACGCGCGGAAACTTCACCAGCTAAGGAAGGGTGGCTGGGAGTGAGAGGGGCGCTCCAGATGGGTTATTAAAACAAACAAAGAACAGAAGACATACACAAGACAGAAATGCCTGCACCGCCCCAGACTGAGACTGTGGACTGGGGGGTTGGGGGGGCCGGGGTTATAGGCTCAGCTTAGCCCTCTGAAGAGACATCATGATGCTGGCAGCTTGGGCCCCAGGCCCCACATCGTGTTACCAGGAAGCATAGCAAGCATCGGGTTTAAACTCTGCAAAACCTGGACAACAGCCTCGTGTATTTTCCACAAAATCTCCAAGGCTTGCGCCTTGAATGTGAAGAGTTGAAGCCCCCAAAAGAAGATCTTCCTGCTGGCCAAAAAGCCTCCTCCTGTCCTCTTATGTGTTCTCACAGGGTTTCCTCCTTTAGGCTCACTCCCAGGCCCAGGAGGAGCCTGGCGAGAAATATGCAACCAACCTCATGGGGAAAGGAACATTTGCTTGGTTACCTGGAACACAGGGGCCACGGAGCCAGTGATCATACCACACCACCTCAGAATGATTTCCATGGGGTTTACTCAGGTCCATTCTTGGGAGGTAGATGAGGGAGGGAGGAGAAGAATGGCTCCAGTTCTGTTGGTAGAGGGAGATGAACCCCCCCCCCCCCCCACCCGCAGACACACACATTTCCATCCATCCCATTGGCCAGTGGCACAGGAAGGGCATACACATCGTACACTCAGGGGCTGTTGCTCACTTCCTGGCTCCGCAGAATAAAGTAAGTACTTTCCGTGCTGTTCCAGCCTTGTTCCTGACCCTTCTCCTCAGCAGAGCCGGTCAGCCCTAGACACAGGCCCGGAACAGACAACGTTGGCCCTCGGTCATATCCCTTCACTCCCCTTTCCTTTCCCCGACAGCTGGCTCTGCTTGCGCCCCCTCCCTCAAGGCCTCCATCTTCTCTGGCAATTCAGGCTCTTCATGGCCTCCCTGACACCCGACCAGGTATCCAGATCCTCCCTGGACCAAGCGGTTTGCATTCCCCCATCAAAACACAATGGTTCTCGTCCCTATTTCTGCTTGCTGCTGAGAAATAAGTTTGATCACCGATTCTTTCTCTCAGAGCTAAGGGCAGACACAACCTAATGCACTTTCTGCCAGGGGGTTTTGAATGATGACAGAGAGTTCCCGAAGGGACACTGCCCATGCCTGTACCCCGGCGTTGATTTTCCATTTGTCCTCACCTCTAGGGTTTGTCACACAATTCAGATTTCAGTATAAGCAGCTTGGCATATTTGGGGCCATTTTCCTGTCTCTCTATCTAGATTTTAAATTCTAAACCCACTTGGTCCTAGCATGAGGCTAACACATTGGTTAACTGTCAGGAATGACTCTCTAATGTGCATGAGGTCAGTAAGGGAAAACTCATAAATAAGGTCAGTAAGGGAAGACCCATAAAATGCTTGGCATTCCGGGTTGGGAGCACCTTACAGGATCTACTTCAGCTCCGTCATCTTATAGAAGAGAAAACTGAGTTCAGAGGAGCGTGAACATACACAATAGTGACCCATTTATTCCTTCAAGAACAAATATTTATTCAATGTTGAATCTGGTTGCCGTGATAGGAATATAAACCTGAACCGGTCGTGGACCTTGCTTTCAGCAACTTAGGGTTTGATGTCTGAGGGAGATAAGACACGCATGAACATCGATAACTTTCTATGTGGTAGAAGTTGTGAGCATCATTAAGAGGCTGAGTGGACTATAATCAAGTCTAAAAATGAATAGGGTGAACTTCCAATGCTGTGAGTGGCCACAAAGGGCCACACTGCAGGCAGGCAGTAATAATGGAGGGAATGTGTAGGTCTGTGTCAAACATCGAGCCACAGCTAGACAGTGAAGCCAGTCCCATGCCCCGCTCTGTGCTTGGTTAGTGAAAGCTCACGAACCTGATTTAGCTCGTGTTTATGAGGAGTGTACTGTGTGCCTTGTCATGACTAAGAGAGACCTGGAGGGGAGCCAAAAGAGCAAAGGCACCACACCGCCATTTTGGAATCTTCCAGCTCGGCCTGACTTTCAAGAAGCTAGCAACTTAAAAGAGAGAAAAGGGAACTATCTTTGTTTCTTTTGATTTCCTCTCTTGTCCCTGAGTAATTATTACTATTTTCCAATTGTAAGTTGGGTTTTTCTCCCCATCTTGTTCATATTAAATGAACACTCACAAAATGTGCCAGGTCGATATGGATCACCTTTAAAGGCACAGTCTGGCTCTCAAAAGAGGAAAATTGCCTGGTACTTGGTGCTTCTCAGAGACCTGCCTGGATAATCTGGCAGAAAAAGGTAACCAGCAAGGTGCATTCACGCCTCATTCCATTCTCGTACCTGGCGCTGTTGGGATGGTGGAAGAAGTGGAAGCCACAGCCCTTGCCTGCAAAGGGATGACTATCTAAGGAGCAGAAAATGTCCATGTTTGAAACATGCAGAGAAAATTGACCCCTAAGTGCAAGATAGTATGGTCTGCACCACACACAGACACACACTCACACACAGACACAGACACACACACACACAAGTCCTGAGAGCAGGGTTGTGTTCTGTTGCCTGACAGCTCCACCACCTCACCCAGCTTCTCATCCATCCTGAAAGCTTTTCCTCTGCCTCTGGCTGCCCTGCCACCTGACCTGTCTCCCACCCCTCCCCTGAACCTTCCAACTCTCTGTGATGACCTCTCTCTTCTGAACTTTCAATCCTCTTCACTGGCTCCTTCTCCATATCCTTTGAACATGCCAAAGACCCCCTCCTCGAAGAAACCTTCTTCTCAAGTTACTGATCCATCTCATGCCTTCTCTCCACCAATTTCATTTTTAAGAAGGCTACCTTCGCTGCTTCCACTATGCTCTCTGCTGCTGTGCCTTCACTCCTGCAGATCCTCTTCTGCCATGACCACCCCATCGAACAGCTCTCATACTCATGCCGCTCTTGGGATATAGAAGACCTCAAGTTTTGGTCTGGGTACCTGCTATTCACTTTCTGTGGGTGATTCTTTGCACCTCGGGCTGATGACTCCCAGATACAGGTCTCCAATCCTGACCCAAATCCTGGTGCGCAGAGACTGTATTTCCCACTACTTCCCCAGCAACAAGTCCACTTGACCATCCCTTGACAACCTTAAACCCAACATGCCCCAGATGGATTCATCCCCCTCCTCCTCAAGCCTACCTCTTTCCCAGTGTGTGTGGCAATTGATGTCATTGTCGTGCATCTAACAAGCAGCCTCCAAGCTAGAAGCTCAGCATTATTTCAGATGCCTTCTTCTCTTTCCTGTTTCATATCAAATTGCTTCCTGATCATCTCTTCAATCTATCCCTTCTTGTCATCCCCGATCCTTTAAGTCCAGCTTGTCCACCCACCTACTTTGTCCTGCTGGCTCCCAAATCTTCTTCCCAGATCTGTGAACAACAGGGATTCTAGGCAAGAGCCCAGCTCCCTCTTCCTTGTTCTCAGTTCTCTGCTTCCAGATTCCTGCCCTGTGCCCCCCCCCACTTTTTTTCTATTTCTGGCCACTCTGGCTTCATGGGTTTTAGGTTTCCATGTAATTTCCCACTATGATCCTCCACCTGGCTTATACCTCTGGTTTTAGGTTTAAAATCCTACACATTGTCTCTCAGGGAAACATCCTAGTCCATTCCTACTCTTGTGAATCCCACTGGCCAGGACAGACCCAAGTCTCCTACCTCTGCTTATAACACGATCATATATGTGTCTGTTTCTCACACTGGACTTAAAGTTCCTTGAGGACAAGGACATTATTTACTTGTTTTTGAGTTCCTTTTCAGGCACAGTATAGGATTATTAAAATGGAAAGAGAGTGGCAAATACAGAAAATGTTTAGGAAGGATTCAAGGCATTACATGTCCTGGAGGAACACAGAGAGAGGGAGGGGCTGTTGTGGACTGAGTCAGTACAGGAAGCTGAACCCCAAACTGAACACAGACATTGTAATTATATGCCCTAGAAACAGGAGAGTGCCGGTTACTCTGATGAAGCCTATCTTTTAATTCCTTCCAGTGCCCTGAATTCGTCACTTACTCTGTTACCTTTTCTTAACCCAGCCGGGATGACTACTGCCTGAAACACCAAGAAGCACTGTCCAGAATGTCATGAGAAGCATGGTGTAGCCAACATGAAGTCACGGGCCAACAACCTTCCTGCATGTTAGGGCCAGGAGTTTGGGAGGCCTTCTTCTGTTTACTTGGACCAAAGGAACTTTGGAGCTCTTCTTGGCCCCAGAGTAGCTCCGGAATCAGAAGTGTTCATCATTCTTATGAGCACATATCCAGGGAGTGTGTGACCATGAGTTCTCCCTAGAGCCAACTCTCCAGCCAAGTGTGAATAGTCCTTGTATAATCCTGGCTGATGCTCAAGGGCCCTGTTAGGTTTTTCCAAAGATGTATCCTAGGCTTTTTCATTGGTTTCTACATCTATTGCTTCCTGTCATGCTATCATTTGATTGGAATACTGCTGTCCTTAAGGCTGTGTCCCTTTGGTACCATGAGTTCAGTTCTGTTCCCTGTCCTCCTGGCCTCGGCCTCGTCCAACCCCCTTGGCTGAGAGATCAGTGGACAATGCTGCAGTGTCGGCCTGCGTTGTGGTTTTTCCCAAGATCCTCCTCTAAGCTGTTCATTACAAGCACAGAAGTTGTGTGTGCAGTTCATGCTCCATTATTAGCTCTCCGAAGGGCACTATTTGCAGCCACCTCGTGCTGAAGGAAAACCCAGTCTCTAAGGAGTTGGGTTGTGCTAGCAATCTTTTTAAGATTAGTTTTGAGAGCCTGTCCTCCTTTCATCTTTCCTGTCCTTTTGGTCACTCACTCTTACCTCCTCACCTTTCCAGCAGCTGTGGGCTCCAGATGTTCCAGAAGAGCTGCCAGAGGTGACTTGCTGTTCACCACAAGGCTGTGCAAGCATGGAGAAACTTGGCCAACCTAACAAGAGGGTGCCCAAGGGAAAGTGCGTCTTGACCCCTGACCCTCTTCAGCACAAGTTTATCCCTTTGAAGATGCTTGTGTCTTCAGGATCTCACTGACTTCTTTGGCTTGCTGCAGACATATTTTTAGCCTAAGCAACCCCATAGTGCTCAATGGTCTTATTCATGGTCAGCTTGTAAGTTATCACAAAAACCTTCTTCTGGTTTCCTTGGTTTCTGGAAAGACTTGGTGAACTCTGTGCAAAAGTAATTTGGTCATAGCAGTATGTTGATATACATGTTCACACTTAGGGAACCAAAGATCCTAGTCATAATATGGTCACTCAACCTTCTGGGTTTCCAAACCCAAAGAAGGTCCTGAGTCTCAGGAATACACAGAAGGAAACAATGGAAGGAACAAATATACAAACAAATAAATAAAGGAGAATATTCTAAGATTCTAGAAAGCCTGTTTCTTCTACCTCTTGATACATATCCATGTAAATGCTTTCTCTTCTTGCCTGATCCCACCTCACCTCCAGCAACAGAGAGATGGTAGATGGATAAACAGATCCAAGGGAAATAATTGTACAGTATCACTCTCCTTAAAGTAGCTCACCACAGTGTGAAGGAGAGCCTAGCTTCACCACCCACAGAATGGCCTGGAGTTTGTACCATCTCTGTTGATAAAGTCACCAACTATCACCTGGTATAAATCACGGGATACATCAGTCCCTTGGCAAATGTTTCCAAGCGTAATTTTTATAGTGTCATCATTGTGGCATCAGGCTTGCTGATGTTTTTAAACCAATCCAGCCTTGGTCACCTTGGAGAACGCTTATTTTATTTTCTGCTCTTGGGCTGCAGGGCCCATCCTGACCCTTCCTGTCCAGTCCCACGGGCTTTCAGCTGCCGGCTCCGTCTGGTTGGGGCCAGGGTACCACTCACCATCCTGGCTTGGTGGGGCTCAGCTGACCCTTTGCTCCCTCTTGCTTCCATGCTGTCTTCTAGCCTCAGACAGGGGCTCCCCTGAGAATCAGCCTTATGCGCTTTGCACATGGCAGGGCCTGGAAATCTTGACACAGCGCTTTCTAGGAATCCACCGTGAGGGAAGGCAAAAATAACAACAATAAATGATGCCTTCAAGTCAGCCATTCACCTCTGCTGATACCGCCTCTGTGTCCGCTGCCACATGTTAATAGTGTCACCTAGAATCCCTGATGGGGCCATGTAAGCTTCTGTAGTGTTCCTTCCCCCACAACAGCGCTGATGAGCACTCTTCCTTTATAGCCCATCTGTCCTGTTCCGTGGGGCCGAGCCTGTTTCTTTCAGAACTGCCCTGAGCAGAGGGGACTTTATTCTCATTACTATGTCCATGAAAGTTTCCAAATCCTAGATTTCCCTCTGGTCTTTGCTGCAAGCCACAGCATTTGCTGTTTGGTGATGCACTGCTTTACCAGCCTGCCTTCCAGTCAGACCTCAGTGCTCTGGATTTTTAAAATCTCTGGATTGGTTTGTCTTGGAAAACCTCCACCTACCCCGCCCCACACCCCTCCCAAGGCCCCCAGGGCTCAGCCCACCAGAGGAGTGTCTGCAAAGGTGAATAGGCTATTTCTCAGGCCCGGGCCTCCCTCTTCCACCAGCCCTGTTCTTGCTTAGCTAGACTCTCAAGGCCGGTTGTGCCATTCTCTCTCTGTGGCCTTGCCCTGAACAGCCATGGCCACGGACACACACCAGAGACTCGCTTGCAAGTGGTGGTGGCAAAGTCTTACTCTTCATGAGGCCTGTCACTTTGGCGAGCTGAGGAGCACCGGCCAAACCAAACTTGGACCTCATCTGCAGCCTCCAGTCAAAACCACAGCTCCGTTCCAGAGTATAATTTCATTATTTAGCTTCTGGGCTTTCTCTAGCTCTAGAGTCGATCTGGAAGCATAGAGAAAGGAGTGGGGCTGCCTCCTGCCTCTCTGGAATGCAACTTACTTCTCAGATGGTTTCTCAGCCTCTGGGTTCAAAGGTCCACAAAGCATTCTTCCTCTCATTTTATTAATTGTGCATCATGTGGTATTTGGTCACCTAGCGTGGGGCCTGGCCCCTGGTCACCCCCACTGGGAACCTACTACCCTGGGAGAGGCAGACACACCCAAGAGCAGAGTGTGAGCAGAGCGCAGCGGACCCCTGAGGCGGAGGGCAAGAACGTCTTCACAAAGGTGGTGACATTTGATGTGGGTCTTAAAGCAGGACTCAGCGTTTAACAATGCGAAGTCAATGGTGGTCCTGTTAGAAGGAGGGTGGGAGGGCTCGAGGCTCCGAGGGCTCTGACACACATTGGCGTGGTGTGGAGGTCAGTGCATCCAGCTCTCTTATGCTGGGCCTAGGCCGTTGTGAGGATATCTGAGGCCATCAGTAAGTCCCCATGGACACTTAGACATTGTCCCAGGGATGACCAAGAGTCCCTGAAGGTGTTTAACAGAGCAGAGTGTGATGTATGGATCAGAGAGGCCAAGACTGGGACAGGGAGACAAGTCGTGATGGTCCTGACCAGAGGGAGGGCTGGCTTTGAAGCTGTGGGGACACAGAGGAAGGTGACATTTCTGAAACAGGGTCCACCAAATCTAGGCACCAGTTGAGTATAGGGAGATAAAATGAGGAAAGCATTCGGACTCACACTGAGATTTTGAACTTGAGAGACCAGAATCAAGAGGCCAGGCAAGACAAGGATGGGAGTGGAGCAGTGGTGGGGCGGAAGCCAGACTCTGGTGGCTTCCGGAATGGGAGGAAGGAGAGGCTGCAGGTATAGATGAGTCCTTCATGAAGTTTAGTGATGAGGAGAAGGGACAGAGACTCTGAGCGCTAAAGTGTTTTTCTGAAATAGAGGAAAGAGCATATTTCTAAGGAGAGGGGAAGATGCAGTGGAGAAGGGGAGGTTACAGTGTGTGGTAGAGCTACCATTTATCAAGTGGATGCTAGGAATGGGCCCTGCACCACACACTGAACACACATATGGCACGTCAGCTTCACATCAACCCAGTGAGGTGGGTGTAATCATGCCCGTTTTCCAAATGAAGACATGACCAACCAGTGGATTCCACCAGGGGTGGGACTGGCTGAGCAATGGGAGCAAGAGAGAATGGTGTGGTGGGGGAGGTCCCTGAGAACTGAGGAATGTCTATCTTTTAGATGTGGGACTCGGAGCAGTTCTGGCTGGTGACAAAGACCAGACCCAAGGACCTGGGGCTCGATGGTTTGTTCCCATGAGCATTAGAGTTACCTAACGTGAGCCAGCTGTGAAGGCCCTCTGCAGGGGTGGCTGAGGTGAACTGATGCAGAGGCTTCTCACATCATATCCACAAGTGTATGGTTCCCGCAGAGCACAGTGTGTGTGCAAGAAATACCCCCATGTGCCCATTGCCTTCGCTTTTCACCACTGTGGCTGGTAGAGCCTATTTTGATTTCTGAAGCATTTATGAACTTCAGATAGCTACAGCCCACATTTTGCCTCAAAGATTTCTTCTCTGTTTTCTCCTAGTTACCAAGTTGAACCTTAAGATGATATTTAATTTATCTGTGGTAATGAGGGATGCGGACAGCCTGCATAATTAAAATCTGAAGATAAGCCAAAGCTCGTTTTAGCCAAAATGCATACGTCCTTCCCCACCACGTCTCTCTGCCCATGTTGCTAACAAATAACAACCTGACTAATCTGAGTTTTGCCAATTCTTTGTGTGGTGTGTCTGCCCTTGTGTAATTGGTTGTGACTGAGGGTTTCAGTCAGTCCAAGGCACCAGAGCCCACTTGCTAGGTCCTTCAACATGTGGGCAGCTTGTGCTGGGGCGACCATCTTAACAGACCACAGTAAATCCCTTGCACCTTCTGCTCACATAGCTTTCTGCTGACGCTGAACAAACACACCCTCAGTCTACAACCGACTTCTGGTGAACTTACTGAATGAATAAACACATGAATGAATGAATAAGTTTCTAAGCCATCTAGAAATTTCTGGACAATTCCTCCAGTGTGAAGGACAACCACTGTAAAGATTTCGGGGAAGATGTGGGAGCCCACGACTCTCAAGCTTCTTTCCATTTATGATTTGATAATCAAAGACCCAAACATAGTCCAATATGTGAGATGGAATTTTCCTGGAATTACATATAAAATGATACACTTAGGCTTTTCTTTTTAACACCCTCCCAAGTACACAATTGTAGAATGGGAATAATATGACATAGAATCACAGAGTGAATGCACACTATCATACAATCAATTCAGTTTATCTCTAAGGAAAATTAAGCTCAATGAGGATCAAAGATTTGCCTAAAGTCTTAGTTAAAGATTGTTCAGAACCAAACTTCACTCAAAGAATCTTACACTTATTTATTTATTTTTGAGAGAGGTGGACAGGGCGAGAGGGAGAGAGAATCTTAAGCAGGCTCCATGCCCAGCACAGAGCCCAATGTGGGGCTCAATCCCACGACTCTGAGATCATGACCTGAGCCGGAATCAGGATTCAGACACTTAACCAGCTGAGCCACCCAAGAGTCCCCAGAGAATCTCAAATTTAAAAGAAGGTTTATTATAGAGAAGCTTCATGGAAACTAGTTGAAAGAGGGTTAGTGGGAACTTGTGGAAACTGGGAAGACATTGGTTAATTTCTCTGACTCTACTTCCATGGGGGCTTCTGGACTCCTCCCTCTGCTTCCAGAGCCTCCTTTAAGTCCTCTGAAGACTGGCATCTCTGCTCTCCCCTGACCAGCCCCAAAGGCAGGGTTTCTTCCATGTCCCCATGATCTTCCAGCTAGGCTCCTCTGACTGACTGACGGGTAAGGGTCTCCTTGGCCCAGCTTGGATCAGAAGCCCATCTCTGGCCTATGGTCCTGGTAGGAAGTGAGGTATCCCCTGGGGAGCTGACAAAGGCTGATTCTCTATGAGTGGGGTAGGGTTGGGAGGACAGGAGTGTCCACACCAGTGCCCCCAGGAAGGCTCAGGCAGGTCAGAACCTGGCTGGCTGACTCCAGACCAGCATTCGGTTAATCGATGACTGGAAGGGTTGGAAACTCAGACACAACTGCCATAGGAAGTTTGGAGTGCTCCGAAGGTGAGTGCCATCACAAGCAAGAAGGAGGGGATTGCCTCGTTCCATCCCTCCCTGCTCAGGGATCATCCAAAAGTGCAGGACTGACACGTTTTAAGAATAACCCAAAGACGGGCACCTGGGTGGCTCAGTTGGTTAAGCGACTGCTTTTGGCTCAGGTCATGATCCTGGAGTCCCGGGATCGAGTCCCGCATTGGGCTCCCTGCTCAGCGGGGAGCCTGCTTCTCCCTCTGACCCTCACCCCTCTCATGTGCTCTCTCTCTCTCATTCTCTCTGTCTCAAATAAATAAATAAAATCTTTAAAAAAAAAAAAAAGAATAACCCAAAGACAACTCAGAGCACAGCCAGAAAAAAGTAACAGTGATTGGTCAAGGGATTCAAAATTATGTCACAGAAGAAATGACTGGAAGGACTTGGTACTTGTAGCCTGGAAGAAGGAAGATTTAAAAGAGAGGCAATTCTTTTGTCCAAATATTGAAAGGGCTGGCTTCAGTTTCTAAAGCATTCTGTTTATGTATGTTTGCAGAGGTCCAGAACTAGTACTGATGGGTAAAAATTAAAAAGAAGTAGGCTTTGGCTTAAAATTAGGGCCAACATTCTTCCCCATAGACTTTTCTAGAAATAGGCTGTCCTGTCATGTTCAAGAAGAGATGGGATGATTGCTTGTAAGAAAAGCTGTAGAAAGCTCTTAATATGAATTAAGAGACGTCTAAAGTTTATTCCAGTTCTGGAATTCTGTGATCCTGCAGCAGGTACATCTGGTTGGCTGGATTGATTGCTATCACAGGGGCTATCACTATGTGGGGTCAATTGGATCGGAGGTATCAGCGGCCACAGCCCTGGGGAACAGCAGGTTGCCCTGATCTCCCTTTGGATCACTTCTATTCTGGGCCTTCTCAGGTCTGTTGGAGACAAGCCTCCTTCAGCTGAGATGCTCTGAGTCATTCATGCCTCCCGGCCACATGCAGGGACACCATCTGCTGGAGTGGCCAGTGGGGCTGCTGTTTGCCCAGCGGGTGCCCAAGATACGAAATCACCATCAAGAGGAGTGCTTCGGACATAGCTCATCGAGTTGTAGAGACCAGGAGCCTGTTCGAAGCAGCTCTGATTTGAGAAAGAATAAGGGAAAAGTGTAGAGGTATGCATTTCAAGGATATAAACAGGTTTCGCAGAAACCCAAGAAAAGCTGAGCACCAGGACACGGGAAGGGCAGAGCTGAAAGCCCGCAGGACCTCTGCAGCAAGAGTCCCCCGCTCTTAAGCTAGCACAACGCCAACGTTCATATGACAAAGTAGCTCTACTCCTCGGGGCTGCTTTCTCTTTCCCCGGTGTCTCTTCACTCCAAATCCTTGGAAGACCTCTGATTGCCGACCAGTCGATAAATTGGCTGGGTGAATCTCCTATCCATCACCGGACTAATACACTGTAGCCTACCAGGCTAGTTATCCAGAGGCTGTCTGCAGAGCAGGCTAAGCCGGGGGCTTAGTAGTAGTCACCCAGTGCAGAGATAACCAGGCTCCTGAGCAAGCCGACGCAGCCTGCACTCAACCAGTCCACGCTAATGTGAGTTTATATTTTGTAGTGTTCACTTGTCTCCTCTTCCTCCATGGTGCCTTTCTTGGCGTATCTACAATCTACAAAGTAATATTGCTCCCGATTGATTCAGCAATCCCCAAATACTAGATCAGTGGGCCTGCGAGGCCAGGTGCCTATATACCATTCCAAAGAGTCTAGGCGAGGAGACTGAATAGCCAGCCTTGATTACTCCTTCTAATGAACTCATCCATTAGTACATTTAACAGATAACCATCAAGTGCTTAATTATCAGCATAGCTCTCTGCTAGAAACAAGCAGGTATAATCTAGGGTTTGTATCCTCAGGCAGCTTGCACTCTATCTGGGAAACCAAGACATATACCCTTAAGCAAATACATAAAATTTCAGGTAATTCCTGTGATTTCAGAACTAGGTGGGTTTAGCCAGCCTTGTGCAGAAACAAACCAGGTCCAACTAATCCAGCACGGCATGCCAGCTAAACGCGATCCAGTGTCTTCATTCAGCATTCACAGAATCACTGTCTCTCTGCAGCACTTAACTATAGAAACTTTGAAGTCTTCTGCAATTTATTACACCGAGTCCAATTAATCAACACGTAGAATAAAGATGGAGCCCCAGAAAAGATAATGTACAATCTGGGTAACAGGTGCCCAGCAAGGACAACCTCTTCCCATGTTCTCCACACTGCCTGCTCTTTCTAAGGAATGATCTTCCCACCCTTGCCATCTAGAACAGGACTCAGTGTAAGATTGTCTAAGATAGTCATTGGCCACAGGACATGGAAGCTTCAGGACTGAACTTAGCACAGACCCTCAGAACTGTGGGGAAAAAGTAGCTCTTAGGTGGAATATTTCTAACTGAAAAGGTTATAGATATATTTATGTTGTTTCCACTGGGTTCTTTATTTGTATTTTTAGAAATAGGATTGTGAAGGGCACTTGTCCTGCTCCCTTGGAACAAAACTCCTGGTGTCCCCACTCCTGCTGCCCGTCCCTCCCTCCCCTGGCCTTGGCTGGCCAGCTCAAGCACCATGCCTGGACACTGACTTTTACAAATGGTACTCACTAAGTAGCATCCTCCTCCCCTGCCTTCAGCTCATAGTCAATCAATAAGCCCTCGTTGAGGCCTGCTCTGGGTAGGGCTGAGTGCCATGAGATACCCAAAAACAATAGCCGCCCTGCCCTCCAGGAGCTTGAGGGGGAGAAATATGACACAGAACATCTCTAACGCAAAGCAAACTCATGCTGGAATTGGGATTGCTATTATACGGAACATATTAACTTAAGGGAGAATTGGATATCTTTCAAAGAAGAAAAATGTAGGAGATGTAGATAAAAATGTGGGTAGTGGATCTGAAGATACAATACTAGAAGAAACCTAAATCTGTATTAACAGTCACACGAGAAATAAAAGGAATAACAATGAAGACAATAACGAGATCCCTTTTTGCACCCATCAGATCGGGAAAAACTACTGAAACTGAATAATGCCAATTGTGGTTGAAGGTTGAAGAAATAGGAACTTTCTTTTTTTTATGATTTTATTTTTAAGCAATCTCTATACCCAACGTGGGGCTCGAACTCACAGCCCTGAGATCAAGAGTCTTGCACTCCACTGACTGAGCCAGCCAGGTGTCCCAAGAAATAGGAACTTTCATGAAATGGGTGCATGCACTCCAAAGGGCAATCTGGCAGCATTTAGTGAGTCCCATAATTGGACAAATAACCCAGATAAATTCTGATTATAATGGAATATGTTCAAGGATATTTGTCCCAGTATTATTTGCGGTAGTGATAACTGGAGGCAATATGTTTCTAGCACAAGGAGGCTTCATATGGGCATTTGATGCAGCAGTCAGAATAATAACATGGATGTACACTCAGCATAGCTGGATCTTAATAAGGTAGTACTGATTAACGACAGTAAGAAGCAGATTGAGATATACAGTGTGGTGTCATTTACATAAATTCAAAACACGTTTACAAAATGACCGTGTCCCCAGCAGCTACAAAAGTGCCTATTGGGTAGGCCCCCAATAAGTTGTTGTTTTGTTGTCATTATTAAATATATATACTAAATAACCCTCTACATTTTTCAATGATACAAACAAACAAGAGCTCTAACGATATTTATGTAAATTAAGGATACATGAGCATAAACACAAAAAATCACATATTTTTAGGGCAGACACAAATCTGAAAACGTATTTAAGGGCATGATTCTTCTGGTTGTAGTCATTTGATATTAGAATGGAAATCCCTGGAGTGAAGCAAAATTAATTCATAAATCTCTGTTGTACCCAAGATCACATACCCTCCTGAACACTCACCCTCTATGTTCTGGTTTTATATTCACCAAACAGCACTCTGAAGTCTGAGAGTTTCTTGGATACCTGGTTGACAGAAAAGGCAGAGGGCTTTCCCAAAAGCACCTACATGAATATTCTATTTACTAGAAAATATCTGAGCAGCTCTGAGCAACATAAATTCATATATTGGCATCAGTCTTTGGTGATTTGAGTTCTGAAGATCAGTATCCCAAAGCTTAGATGTCTCCTGGGTCCTCTAGCTCCCTAAAGCAATGGTTAAATATAGATTTAGGTTCAATTTTGTTTGCTTGTTTGGAAACAATACTTCATAGGTGGTTCTGTATCCTTCCTAGTGCTCCACCTCGGGGGAACATCCTGTCTGGTTGTAGCATGGAGAGAGAAATAACGTGATGTTTGGGATTTGATGTAAAATATTTCAGCAAAGATAAAATGCAAATTTAAAAAAAAAGGAAATATAAACGTAATGCTGCAAAATCTTGATTGAATCTGTTGAATCTTGTTGGTAGTATATGGGGGACTCATAGTATCCTACGTGTGTGTGTGTAAAATTTTTAGAGAGAGAGACAGGGAAAGAGGGGAATCCCGTTGCCTAATAAGACGGGCAACCTCCCATCTCTGATTCGTCCTTTCCTATCCAGGCACTTACAACATCAGCTCATGCTCACCGTTTGGCTATTCACATTCACCTTCATTTTTTAACCCGAGATTTCTTTTACTCTCTTGGAATTCAGATGATGGATTTAAAAGGATGTTATAGGTTTTCAGCACTGCTAAGTGTTTTGTAGTAGGAGAGAGCTCAGGTAATGTAATCTGCCTTATTTTTGGAAATGGAGGCTGTTAGCTGTGCTTTCAAAATAGTTTTAGTTGTTTTTTTTTAATATACAGGGAGGCAGTCTATACAGTGGCTATCTTCTTATCAAATATCATAAGTACATGTGTTCTTTTTAAGTTTATTTTTTTGCTTATGTCATCTCTACACCTAACGTGGGTACCAATGAGATTCAACAAATTCAATCAACGTGGGGCTCGAACTCACAACCCCAAGATGAAGAGCTGCATGCTTTACCGACTGAGCCAGGCAGGTGCCCCCAAATACATGTTATAAATGCATGATGGTAACCCCTGTCCTCACTCTTAGAAAAAAAATCAAAGTATATTTCCTACCTTAATCATCTCTATATAAACAGGCTAACACCGTGATTTTTTTTTTTTTTTTGGCATTACCAAGTATTTTTTTTTTTTTAAAGATTTTATTTATTTATTTGAGACAGAGAGAACGAGAGAGAGAGAGAGCACATGAGAGGGGGGAGGGTCAGAGGGAGAAGCAGACTCCCCGCCGAGCAGGGAGCCCGACGCGGGACTCGATCCCGGGACTCCAGGATCATGACCTGAGCCGAAGGCAGTCGCTCAACCGACTGAGCCACCCAGGCGCCCCCAAGTATTTTTTAATTTTACCTCAAGAGCGGTGAGTACACAGCACTTAGCCAAGTAAGGATGACTGCATCATCTTAAACTGCACTGAGTCTAAGAGGTTACAAAGTATTGTCTCATTTTATCCTCACAATGACCTTACAACACAGCAGGTATTGCCATCCTGTATTTACAGATGAAAGACTGAAGCCCAGGGAGGCGAGGGAATACAGCAAGACGCACACACTAAATGCCAGGGCCAGGATTGGAGTCCTCAGGGTTCCACCACCCCACAGCGTTTGTCCTCCAAAATGCCAGGCTGTCTTCTCATAGTGAATACTGGTGTATCCGTTTGCAAAGTCTAAAGCAGCTAAGCCATAAAAGAAAAAAAAAGGATACCAATAACTTCAAAATCCAAAGAGAGGAGTGGACCTTTCTGTTTTAGACCAAAATAATAAAAATAAAAGTCAGAATGGGTGGTAGAAAAAAACAAATCACCTTCTCCAGGTTTAGGGCAACTGTCAGATATCTATACCCTCTTCCATGCATTTAGGAAAATATACTGCACACTGCACGCATAGTCTTCAGACAGATGTGATCACTCTTAATGGGTGCTTCTCTGCAGCTAGCTGGCTGGTCTTTGGCTGCTCTGCCATTTTCATCCAAACATTTAAATCTGGGGCTGGGTACAATGTCCACAATAGCCAAACTGTGGAAAGAGCCAAGATGTCCATCGACAGATGAATGGATAAAGAAGATGTGGTATATATATACAATGGAATATTATGCAGCCATCAAAAGGAACGAGATCTTGCCATTTGCAACGACGTGGATGGAACTGGAGGGTATTATGTTGAGTGAAATAAGTCAATCAGAGAAAGACATGTATCATATGATCTCACTGATATGAGGAATTCTTAATTGCAGGAAACAAATTGAGGGTTGCTGGAGTGGGGGGTGGGGTGGGAGGGATGGGGTGACTGGGTGATAGACACTGGGGAGGGTATGTGCTCTGGTAAGCGCTGTGAATTGTGCAAGACTGTTGAATCTCAGACCTGTACCTCTGAAACAAATAATGCAATATATGTTAAGAAAAAAAAAAAAGAAGAAGAAGAAGGTAGCGGGAGGGGAAGAATGAAGCGGGGGAAATCGGAGGGGTAGACGAACCATGAGAGACGATGGACTCTGAAAAACAAACTGAGGGTTCTAGAGGGGAGGGGGGTGGGAGGATGGGTTAGCCTGGTGGTGGGTATTGAGGAGGGCACGTTCTGCATGGAGCACTGGGTGTTATGCACAATGAATCATGGAACACTACATCTAAAACTAATGATGTAATGTATGGGGATTAACATAACAATAAAATAAATAAATAAATAAATAAATCTGGGGCTGGGTAGATATTCATGGCTGGGTCAAAAAGACAGCTTTGGTATGAACTATTTATACTTAATTGGCCTCTGTGTTTGTCTGTGTAGTTTTGCCAAGCATTTTAATAGTTTTCATTGAGTATTCTTTATTCTTTTCTGGGAAAAAAGTGACTCAGGGTGGGAATGGGAGGAGCACAGCGCATGAAATGTCCCTGCCTTCCCTGAAGACTTTGGACACTCTTCCCATAGTAGATGCAGAAGGAAACATTGACCTCTGACTTGCAAATAATTGGGGGTATTTTTCTGGTAGCTCACTACTGTTATTCTTTGCCTTTTAGACTGTGATTTAAATTCCAGTTCAGTCCTTGTTTAGTGGACTAATGAAAGTATTGGATTGGAGGGAAATTGTTAATTCCTGGTAGACAACAGGGTGACATAGATGCAATGTAACTTCATTTGTAAACTGATTTTTAAATAGCTCATTTATTTGAATAAGTCTTGTCCAATACCTTAAAAGATCTTTACTTTTATCATTAGAAAGTAAAATAGAAACTATTCCCAAAAAAGAAAGTACAGAAAAATATAAAAAAAATAATAAAAACCACCCACAATTCTACCTTCTACCACACCAAATAAAAAGTTTATTAAGTGTATTCCCTTCTAGTTTTCTCTATGTGTTTTTATTTTTCCTCAAAATTTTGGTTTATTATATATAAATATAACAAAATGTATATAAAAATAAATGTTATGTTTATAAAATAAATACAAAATTATAAATAATTTTTAGAACTTGCTTTTTATTTGTACGATATAACAGACATTTCCCTGTTACTGCCATTCTTGCAAAACATAAATTTTAAAAATATTCGTGTTATTACAGAGTATAGATGTGTCATAATTTCCTGGACAAGTCTCTGATTGTTTAATTCTTTCATTTATTTTTATATATTAATAAAGTCATGATGTACATTTTACACTTATATCTTTGTCAATGGGTTGGATTGCATCTTTACCATAATTTCCTAGAAGAGAAATCCCTGAGGCAGGATAGGCACAGTTTTTTTTTTTAAGATTTTATTTATTTATTTGACAGAGAGAGACACAGTGAGAGAGGGAACACAAGCAGGGGGAGTGCAGGCCTCTCGCAGAGCAGGGAGCCCGATGTGGGGCTCAATCCCAGGACCCTGGGATCATGACCTGGGCCAAAGGCAGATGCTTAATGACTGAGCCACCCAGGCGCCCCAAGATAGGCACAATTTTAAGGGTCTCATTATGTATTTAAAATTTTTTTTTCCCAGAAACAAGTGATCAAGTTCCATTTCCACAGGTTGTGGACCAGATGGCTTAGTTCCCCAGGCCCTCCCATTCCTTGGTTGAATCCTTGCCTCTGCCATAGGAGAAGAGGATTCCTGAACTCTGTGGGCTCCAGGTCACGTGGCCTCTCACCTGATGTCCGCCCCATTCCTAGCAGGATGGAAGTGGGTCAACACCCTACCTGTGTCTTCCATACCTCTATCCACAGGAGCGTGGCAGAACTGGAGAATTCCTAAGTGCTCTGGAAAGATCCTCTCCAATCTACCCAGTCAACAAACACTCCCTCAGCAGCCTTCCCCGCTGACCACAGGACCACTCTCACCCTAATCTCAGCTTCAGGACACGAGAGAGGGCATGCCCGACTCCTTGCCTCATCCAGCTCTACCTCTCATTTTACAGGGATGTTCCTCTGCATTGCTGCCTGATTGTTGTTTTATGTGCCGAGAAGGCAGCTACTAAAGCCCCCAAGCTGAGTCCCCCTCTGGCGAAGCTTGGAAAGAGCCATAGAAAGACAAGGAATTGCTTTCAAGGGCTTCCCTCTTGCTTCTGTCCAGCAGGCTTTCCCACACCCCTCACCAGGCTCATGCACCTACTCCAGGTAAAAAGTCTGGGTAAGAAGCCTTGCATTCTGCTGAGGAGCATGATGCTGAGAAAAACAAACAAACAAAAAACCCACAGAACTTTATTTCCTTCCAAGATGAGAAGTTCAAGGTGGAGTAAGAAGGGGGAGAGCCGAAAGGGGGGAGAACGCGTAAGTACAATAATCAGTGTGGGATGGTGGTCGTTCTTACATGGGACTCTTTCGAGGCTGCTATCCAAACTGCAGGAAGAGAAGGGGGGTGCTTCCGATCCCGTAGATCTTTCTCTGGCACTCTTGTTTATAGCAAGTAGGTGTGTTATAGAAGGGCCTCGCTCAATACCAGTCTCTGTTAGGAATCGGCTTTCTGGGATCCTTTAATTAAAGTATCAAGACACAAGGTTAAGAGGAAAGACTTAGCAGATATGTGGACGGCGCCCAGCACTGCTGGTGGTCTGCTTGGAATGAGTGGAGGCACAGGAGGGTCCTGTCCTAGCTCGTGCGGGGGGTCTGGCTCCAACGTCTGCTTGAGGGCTTGGGTGACAGTGTCAGGGGAGCAGGACAGCCTGGGTGGGAGCTCTGGGCTGAGCTCCTGGAGACTGAGCCCCCCCTGCCTTCCAGAAGTGTCTGTATGTGGATGCCTGTGGAAATGTCCTGGATGCCCCGGTAGCACTGGGGGGCTGCCCTGGGCTCAATCATGCAGTGCACCTGCCAAGGTGGTGCACCAGTTATTCAGCCCACGTGTTCTCAGCCTTGCTGACCCCAGATTCACTCTGTGTGCTTTTATTTGTCTGAGTCTGTTAGGCATGGGTTTCCATCATCAGGGATCCTATAACTTGAATCATAGCCATGATCCTGGAACCAAAAAATCTAAGATATTTTTTTTAAAAAGATTTATTTATTTATTGGGGGGGGAGGGAGGGGGAGGGAGAGAGAGAGAATCTCCAGCAGATGTGCACTGAGCATGGAGCCCATCAAGGGACTCAATCCCACCACCCTGAGATCATGACCTGAGTTGGCCATTTAACCGACTGACCCACCCAGGCACCTCAGCCCTAAGATAGCTGTTTAAAGAGAAATATATATCTATATTTATATATTCTTCTAACATACACTTACACTGAAGCATGAATATGAACCTACCTCCTATTTACAAGCTGCCTGGTGGTGGAGAACCTACCACACCCATATTCGGGGACCACCGCACTCAGACGCATGTTGTTCTTATCAGCCCAGGCTCTGATGGTCTGTGGATACTAATGAGTTGCCTAAATAGCAAGGATCCAGATTTCACAGGCTCTGACCAACCCCCACACCAACACACAGAATACAGGATTTTCACGACCTGTACCGCCCTCCAAGAATATCTGTGGGCCCTGAGAGGCGTCTTGCAGGTGCTCCTAACAACCTTGCTACTGTTCTGGCTTCCCAACCAATTCTACTGAGTGTCAGGGTCTGTGCCCCCCATCCCCCAAGAGAACATCCAGGTCCTCCCTGAGTGCCCTGACCCCCACGTTAGTGGAGGTAATAGCCCTCGCCTGCTTTATGACTTCTCCTCCCTCGAAGCAGAACACTCTCCTCGGACCCCATGAGTCAACTACTACAGCCCAGCCGGAAGACCCTCTCGCCAAGGGACTGAACAGGAAGTGACAATGCTGAGCTAGACACAATTCCTGTGACAAATACCACAGTAGCCTCCCCGTTTCAGCTTCTCCCCCAGCTACCTGCGCCTTCCTCCTCCTTCAGCTGAAACCCCACACTGAACGATGCTCCTCGAAGCCATGCACGAGTCTGCCAGTCAGGTTTGGATCCTAGCTCGAGTCCAGATCAGGACCCAGGTGACATTCTTTACCTTCAGGCTAGTCAGAACATTTGAAAGGGAAGGACAGAAACAATTAGATCCTAAGTGATATTGAGGAATAGCAATACTCTTTTGTAGCATCTTCTTTCCTTGAATTTTGGGACAGCTCCTCCTTCAGAGATAAGCATTCAGCGACTATCACTGGCCTAGTCCTTTAGTTCTGTAATTATGGGCATGTTGATGAATCCAGAATATTGCATTGAGACTCCGTGTGAAAATTATCAACAAAGAGGAGTCCATGCTGCTCTCCCAGTGATCTAGGGTCAGATGAGATCTTATTAAATTTAATCAGCCAGATGTGCAATGAAAAATTTTTTTTAATTCTGAAAGAGTTCTGTGAGGCATCTGATTGGCCCATGCCCTTGGCAAGAGGAGGGGCCCTCTCCAGGCATGGCCCCCGGTGTTTCCCGGAAAGAACGTGACCTCTGGACTCTAATCTTGGTGCTCCCCTTATTCTTGCTGAGTACTCCTGGGTAATTCACTTCACTTCTCTGAGTTTCTGTTTTCTCACCTAGAAACTGACCTTGCTGGATTGTTGTTAAGAATTGGAGATTTAATAGGCACCCAGTAAATGGTAGCTCTTGGGACTGTTATTTCGTCTGGGAATATTTTTTAAAGAGGAACTAGATGAACCATATGCTTATCAACATCTCCACATCTGTCTTTGAAATATGACTCCCGCTTATTGTCACACACATACATGTCTGCACACACATGCATGCACACAGCCACACACGCGTGTGGGTAAGAGACTGCCAGGGTCTGAGTCCTGGTACCACACCCTTTTCTCTTGTGACCTCGGTCACTTCATTCATGAGTCTCTCTCGCTCATCTGTTAAATGAGGACTGTTGTAGTTGATAAGAGGATTAATGAGTTAATATATTTAAACCATTAGAACAATGGCTGGCACAGAACAATGCCTAGCACATAAAGGAGCACACAGGTTAACTATTATTATTATTACTACTACTACTACTACTACTACCTATTATTCATTATGCCCCTGGTAGGGGAGGCCGGGTGGGGAGACTCTGACGCTGAGAAACTTGAATTTCACTTCTCTTTTCACCGCTGTCCTCTGCTCTGTAACCTCCTGTACACCTCTTTCTTTCATTTATGTATCTACTTTTCTTTCCAGAACAGCAAGTACCAGGTGGTGTGTTGAGCACCTACAACCTAGTTTCCTCTTCTAGCTACTAAACAAACCATTTCCCAAAGAGATTATATGCAAGCAGCAGAGAAATAGGCTCTTTGCTTCGGGTGGCCCTACGGAAAGAGAGGACCCCTCCCTCCTGGAGCCCCATCTATCAGTAAAGTTAGCAAAGGAAGGGGGCCACCGCCTGGAGGATGAACATCACCTCGGTCGACTCTGACTGCCTTGGCAGAGTGTCCCCTGTGAGGAGACGGAGGAAGCCTGCTTGACCAATGAAGACCAGCCGTCACCCGCAGCCAGGGTGGCTCTGACTGGCATTCAGCGCACCCAGCCTGTCAGCAATCCGTTAGCCGTCCCATAAGTGACCCTGGTCCTAGTGCACCTCCGCTTAACAGGGCTCTTGGGAGGATACATGGAGCAAGAACAATGGCAGCCCAGGCCTACTGGAATGGTGAGCACTGTCATGGCAGCCAGGCAGCATGGATGTTAAGTAACCAGTGGCGCAGGGAATGAGTCCTATGGGCAGGCAGGAGAAAACGCTGGGGCCAAGGAAGGGGCATTGCGGGGACAGAGAGGAAGAAAGGAAAGACTGCCGGACTAGGCCCCCTCGCACCTTCTACTCGTCCGTGGGAGACCAGTCAAAGAAAGCAGGAAGGGAAGTGCGTTTCCTTTGACTTCTCTAAAGCAAGCGTTCTTCAAAAAAGAGAATAGCGAGCCTAGTTAGGGTGGATAAACCATCTGATGTCCATCCAGAAAGGTGTCTATTAATGGATGGAAAATGCAAAGATGACTCAATGGGACTGATTAATATTCATGAAGAGCTGAACTAGGCAGAGTGAAAAAGGCTTATATGTTTGGACAAGAAGGGAAAAGGGGAAAATGGATTTGCTTGGGTGAGGTTTCAGTTTGATCCCCGAGTAAGCGTAGAGAGCAGGAATGTAGGGTAGAAAAATAAAATCTGTATCTAGAAGTTATTAGCATTATGCACAAAAGTGCTGTTGGTTCCTACTTTTTGTGTGCCATTCTGTCTTAAAAATAACTTTGATTTTGTAGAGGCAGTTGTGGTGGAAAAGGTGCTCTGAAGGGTAAGCATGTCTCTTACAAGAAGAATCCGAGCTATTAAAACTAGTTAAGAAATGTAAAGAGGTACTGATTTTACTCCTTCAGATGAAAAGAAATTTATAAGCAGGAGAGAAATTGTGGATAGAGGCAAGTTCTGACTATAGCAATTCAGAGACAGGAACTCTAATTACACGGGAGCAAGAGGAGACTGCTTCGGGAAATTTCTGGAAGGTTAAATAGGACAGCTGAGGGTCAGAATCATACCGTGATGAGAATCAATGCAGAAGACATGTTTGCAAGGAGCTAACTTGCGTCATCTGCAAAGGAAGGACAAAGACAGAGAAGGAAAACTGAAGCCCCAAATAAATAACAGAACCCAGACCATAAAACATGCTGAGTATCACGCACAAATACTCAGAAGGTGTGGCAAGATAAGTTAGAAGCCAAAACTCAGTTACCATTATCATGAAAAGGAACAACAGAACTCTTAGTAAAAATAAATGACTTAGCATGTGACCCATACTGCTTTTCGTAGGTACTATAGGGAAAGGGCTGGTAATCACCCCCTATCAGGGGTTTTCAGCCCACTGAAGTGAGCCCTACAAGTAGGAGACATAGAAACGATTATTGACCATTGTTATCTTTCAAGGAGTAGAAGCAAACTGACCTTACACATTGGAGTTCGTTGGCACTCACCAACACCGATTACAAAATATAGGGAGGAATTCTCCTAAGGACATTAAGCAATATTTGCGAATGTGTGCAGGTAAGTGTTGACTATCTGATCATTCTGGACCAGGAAGGGTTCTCAGCAACAGTGTGATCTCTTTTTCAAAGCTGAAAACATGAATATTATGAAAACATGTCATGTCATGAAAACATGAACCAGCTAATAGCAGGGAGACATGGCGGGTGGGACCAGCAGACCTTGCAACTCTTAGGAGAAGAAACAGAAATCAATCTAACAACAAATATTTGGTGAGCGCTACGCTGTGCTAAGCACCATAAGAAATAATCCCTCCAATGGCTGATAAAGCCTTTCAAAAGCATGTCTTCAATTAATTTGCCCATTTTTGTGAGGTGGATATTGTAAGCCCTCTATGTTAATGAGAAAAAATGAGATTCGAAGAGGGAAGAGGTTAATTCAGTTGGAGATCTCCTGATTTCTAGTTTTCTATCCTTCCTGTGTACTTTCTAGGTTTAAATTCTGGCTCTACTTCTTAGCCGAGTTACTCAAAGAACACTTGCATTCTCCGTTGTTAAGATGCAAATACCTACCACGTAAAGTTGTTGTAAGGATTCACTGTGTAAAAATGCTAGACATGGTGCCTGGCACATAGTAGGTCATCAGCTAATGTTGGTTTCTCTCCCTTTCCTTTACTGAGGCCCAGCTGTCTACCAAGGATAGCACCATCCAGTAGGAATAGCACAGAATGATGCCCCAACGTGGAAGGAGGTGACCAGCCAACCAATGCTCTGGGGTTGGACATGTGAGTCCTCTTAGGCTGGAGGGGTGCTGTGTGAGGCCTGGGAGGCATCTGTTAGCCAGTTTGCTAAGCAGTGAGCTAATGTTGAAGACTGGAGGAGGGGCCAGGAGGTAGTTGAGGCTCTCTCGTGTGGGGATCTTCCATGCTCAAGGGTTTCAACTTGCTCTTACAAGTGAAGGGGAGCAAGAAGTTCTGTCAACTTGGAGGCTCATCTATTAAGATAAATCTGGTGCCAGTGTGTAGAATGGATTGTCAGGGAAGAGGTGGAGAAACAGGGAAATTTTATATTTTATACACACACACACACACACACACAAAGGCTTTTTCATTACAAAATATATATAATCCGTTTAATCCTATTTAATGGCCAGAACATTAATTTTACTCTTGCAATCGATTCTAGAGGTTTAAAAGTGCTGTGTTTTTGCTTTTGTGACATATTATGGTCATATCTAGAATTCATTTGATGTTAAATCAAGAATAAAACTCTCAGTTACATTGTTGTTCCTATGGTAAAATATAATCTACTTTCAGGTCATTCACTTTGCCATAAACTCTCCAGGAATGAAACTTGATAAAAAGCAGAGACTCACTGCATACGACAATAATTAAATCTATACTTGACAAATAAAAGAGCATGACTGCAGGAACAGGTAATTTGGGAGAAAGAAAAACAGATTTAAATACGTCAGCAAATCATACTAAAGTTTGATACCCATGATCTATTTTGAGATATGGGATCATTACATGTATTTGAGAAAATCCCACGTCCAGTAAGTACCCAAATTAGGGAATGAATTATATTTTCAGAATATAGTCTAGAAGGCCAAGATCAAGGTGTCAGGTTGTTGATTTCTCCCAGAGCCTCGCTCCTTGGCTTGTAGGTGGCTGCCCTTCTCCCCTTGTGCTCACATGGCCTTTCCTCCTTGGGGTCTCTCCCTCCTTCGCTAAGAACACCAGCCATATAGGATTAGGACCCACCTTTATGATCTCATTTAACCATAAATTACCTCCTTAGAGACCCCATCTCCAAACACTGTCACATTCTGAGTTACCGGGGTCAGGACAGTGGCATATGAATGATGTCGGGTGAAGAGGAGACACAATTCAGTTCATAACAGGCCTTGGAAGGAGTTAGGGCTGTGGCTAGGTTATCCACCCAGGTGGAGATACAACCACTCCATCTGGGTTCTGCTTGCGGTGCTCATGTGGGGCCGCGGCCACAGTCCAGGTTGGAGGGCACTCAGGAGCCTGCAACCCAGCACTGAGCTCCTGCAGGTGTGAACAGCATTCCTCTGAATCCTGGTTGCTTGCTTGGAGATATTTTTAAGTGGTCCCAGTTTTTAGAAAGGGAACGGAGCGTTCCCTGCACCCCAGCTCCCTGTTGCCGGAAAAGCACGTGATGGAAAAACCCGCCTGGGCTAAGGACAGAGTGAGGGTGAGTGGGCTCTCGGGGCTCCGAGTTGATTTATGTTGTGGTCGGTGGCTGTAGTGATTGGGCTTCTCCTTGGTGATTGGTATGATCTGTAGGTTGGCGTCGTTAAGGAGAGGTTTTTGTGATGACTTCAGAAAATTGCTGTAAATAAGATGGTATTTAGCTGTTTTTAATTTTATACAGCTCATTATATCATGGTCAAATGAAAACCTTGACATTCGGGGCAGGAAGTGTGTGGCAAGTGGGGGTGGGTGAACTTGAGGCAGGGCGGCTACCCCCAGTGAAAGTCGTTCAAGGGTCTCAGAGAAGGGAGGTGCGCAGAGGGGGATCTTTTGAAATCAACACTGGTGACTTCCTCTTCCTGATAAAGTTCTCTCCTCCAGAAACTCCGTCCTGCGAGTCGATAGGGACAGGAACAGAGGTGTTGGGGGATGGGAAATGGACTCTATGACACTGGGGGAACAGACCGACGTGCGGTGGCGGCAGAGTTCTGATTAGATCAGGCCGGTGGAACACGCTGTCCTCGCTCTGCGGCCCTTGCCCTGGATGTCAGATGGAGCCCAAAGCCTTGACGTATCTACAGCCAGGCTGCCCCGCTTAGGCAGCGCTCTGAGAGCTCTCTGTGTAGTTCAGGAAAAGGCAGGGAGCCTCTCTGCGTCGCTCCAAACCTGGCCCAAAAAAGCAGTCACCCAACACTGAACTGCAAAAAATGTAGAATTCTTGGCACATAATGCAAAAAAAGAGTTTTGAACTTCATGCCTATCTCTGCGATAGAATCCCACTGGGATTCTGTTGTGCATTTGAAAGGGGTGACCTTAAGAGTGCGTTAACACACAAATGGGAGTATCAGGGTAGCGGTTAAGAGAATGGGCTTTGGGTAGGGTGCCCTGGGTTTACCTCCAAGCTCTGACACATTCTGGTCGTGTGACCTTGGACAATGATTTTTGCCTCTCTCCTGGTAGTGTCCTGAGACACTCACAAAAGAGCTTGGGAGAGTGACCGGCACGTGGGACAAAGCGAGCTAGTGTCATGATTATTGGACAAAGGCTCCTTTGGATATTTCGAGGGGCTCAGGGAGAGAGAAGAGGGAGAAGGTGAAGGAGAGAGAGCGGGGCTGTGTGTACCTACCTAGTCAAGGTACCCAGCAGGGAAAGGGCAAGCTTGCCCTTGGGAAACATCACTGTAAACACTATATGATATTAAAACTCTCTTTCTGAGTGTAGACCAGGGCTTAGTTGACAGACCACACATTTATTTCCTCTCCAAGTAGAATATGTTACACTTCCCTTTCTCTGACACTCTAGGATCTTGAAAAATCCAGGAAACACCTTTACATGCCTTGGCCCAGACTCGCCTTCCTGTCCTTTTCATCTTGACAACTGTCCCCAGCCTGGAGTAATGAGCCTCCCGGCCGCAGCCCCTTTGAGTGAGAACTGCCTTCACCAGAAATCTCCCCTCTGCCCAGCAGGTACCTTAAAACTTCGGGGAGTTTAGACCTTAGAGCAATCCTCTGGTGTATGTCTTAACAAAGCTCCTTGCAGCTTGGAAAGAGATGTTCGGTCATGAGTCTGGAAAAGATGCGAAATGAAGGGAGGCAGTGAGTTGGCAACTAGAAATTTTTAGAAAAAGAAAGGATAGGAGGGAGGGTAGAGGTGGGGGAGAGAGAGAGAAAGAAAAGAAAAGAAACATTTTCAAAGTTTGCTGCTAAGAAAGGGAAAACCAGTGAAGTGACCTTTGCGTGTAAATATATGTAAAAATATGAACCTTCGCAATAACCAGGATAAATTTAACATGCAGAAACATATACACACTAGGATGATAAATGCAGTGGGATACAAAATTGTAAACACAGTATGATTACAACAATGTGAAAACCAAATAAAAACCGAAAATGAATTGACAGAAGAATTTCCAAAGTGTGAGCAGTGGTGGTGGTCTTTGGGAAGCCAGGGGGAAGTTTCTTCTTCCTATAGAACAAAAGGAATTAATAGATTTATTTCAAAGAGATAACTAGCGGCAGTAAGATTGACCCTTTCAGCTGAGATTCCATGGAGCTTTCAGCCAGGCGGGCGGCCCATGACCTCGACAGCCATGGAGGGGCCTGGCCCTTCTGCTCATCCTGCTTGCCTCTTCTCAGTTCCAGCTTCTAACTCCTTGAGACCTGCCGGTAGCCTGGGAATATTTCTACCCCCGCACTTAGCATATGTGACTGAATGTATCTGTTTCTTATCCCTCATGTCCCCCAAACTAGAAAGTCTCTAAGGGAAAAGGCCAGGTCTTAGCCATGGTTGAGCCCCCCAGTTCCTACCACAGTCCCTGGCACACGATAAGATCTCAATACATACTGACCCCCCCCCCCTTAACAAAACTTTTCCACAGCTCCCCTCTGAATGCAGCCCAAACCCCTCACGTGACTTTCAGGAACATCCAAAGGCTGATGTGAACCCACTTTTGCTGCTCTATTTCCCAGTGTCCCCCACCCAGGACCCCCAGCCCCGCTCTGCTGAATAGTCACTCTCTCCCAAGCACACCTCGTCCATAGTTCCTCCACTCTTATAAGCCCAGAGCTCCCTCCCATCTCTGGTTTGCTCATTGAATTCTGCTTCCCTTTCAAGTCCCAGCCGCAGCTTTGCCTCCTCTTACAGTCTGCCCACCACCACGCTCACTCAATGTGTGCAACCATCCTTCCCTGCTCCCAGAACTTCTCATGTGCTCCTCTTACTTCCCTAATTTGACTTCCGCAAGCCCCCAGCCATGGTCGGCAGGCGCTCCCCAACAGGGTTGTGTACACAGGAACCTCTCAGTGAGAGTGGGCTGCCGCGGGTCACTGGCTGGTGGGGACGTCACCAGGCTGGGTGTGTCTGTTTCGGCTCCTGAGTTGTGGGTCCATTTCTCACGAAGTCCGCGCCTTGAGGGAGGGCCCTGGAACCTAAAAGGGAGAGGTTAGGTCACTCCAGCCCTCGCCCCCTCCTGCCTGCCCTTCCTCTGCTTCCTTATCTCCTGCCACAGGACACGGGGTAGACAGCAGAGAGGCCCTGCCGACAGCTGGCCGAGCCCCCAGGCCAGGCCTCAGTAGACGAAGGACCCCACATCCTGCGGCCAGCATCCAAGTCAGTCCTCAGAGCCACCCAGCACTGCAGGCTTTGCTGGATCTGTAGGCAAACTGTTAACGTGCAGGGGAAAGCATTAGGAAAGAGAAAACCATGTTTGTTTTCCTTTTACTTGTCAACTTCCCATGGCTCCCGTCTGAAGGCTCTCCAAGCCTGGCATTGGAGAACTCTCGGGTTTGGGATCCGTATCTGTCTTCCATTCATTAGATACTATCCAAAGCCACCCAGCCTGCCCCTTTCCCTCATTTAGAAAGAACTGGAAGAACCTTCACACACTAAATACATAAATGAATTAATTAATCCAATTGAGATTGTTGTGCTTTTTCTCTTCCGTGTTCTCTGGGCTCGCTGATAGAAGATGTCGGCGTCCAGGAGTGGCTTTACCTCGTCCTGTCTTGCATCCCAGGGGCTCGGGCTGGAGCCAATCCCCAAGAATGTAGAGCATCTCCTCAGCCTGCAAGAACGCAGGGTGACATCACCCACTCACCCCTGCTTGTTGTCTCTCCTCCCTCCACGGATGTGACCTCAAAGGTGGCACTTCGGGCCTTGAAGAAAGGACCTGCCACAGGGGGGAAGGGGTTGGCTGAGGGCTGCTCAGTAAGGCTTTTTTTTTTTTCTTTTTTTCTTTTCTGAGTGAATTGAGGAGAGGGAGGCGTGCGTGGCTCAGGACACAAGGAAGCACTGGTGTGAATATGGGGATAAGACCTCTAGCGACTCTGGACTCTGGGCGGTGTGGAAGGCAGTGGGTTCTCAGTTCTGGTTCTCCAACCTGGGCGTGCAATTGTCCCCATTGTATGCAGATCAGGGAGGGCTCCTCACCCGCCACCCGTGTGCCCTTCAGGTGTTCAAAACTGGGGCATGGCCTCTGCTTAACTAGAAAGAGGCCTGGGCTGGTGACTCACTCTAAGTCACCTGAGAATCTGCAAGTCTTCAGCTCTGGCCCAGATGGCCTGTCTCCCATGTACAGAACCTTCCCTGTGTCTGTCAGGACAGCCTCCCAGCCAAGGCACCTGACAGAGCAAACCTGAGTTTTAAAAACTGGACAGTGGTGAAGATGAGCCTCTTGGGACAGGGTCTTCCTCACTGGCTTCTCTCACTCCCAACCACCAACTTTTTTTTACCCAAAGATTTATTAACTTGAGAAAGAGAGAGAGAGCAGGGGGAGAGGGGCAGAAGGAGAGAGAGAATCTTAAGCAGACTCCCCACTGAGTCAGGAGCCTGACTTCAGGACCCTGAGATCATGACCTGAGCCAAAATCAAGAGTTGGGCGCTCAACCAACCGAGCCACCAAGGCTTCCTTGTCCGCAACCACCAACTTTTACTGTCTTGAAATGTCGAGGCTCTTTGTGACCTCCCAGGAGCAGCTTGTCCTTGGAGCTGCTGCGTTTGGGGCTGAGCAACAGCCAATCAATCAGCCTAGAAGGATCAGCTACCTAATCTCTACCTAATCTTACCTCCCTGCCCCGGAGACAGGGTCTCTGCGTGTGTGTGTGTGTGTGTGTGTGTGTGTGTGTATACGGAAGGAAAGCACATACTTAGTTATTCATCATTGAAACCGATAAGAGCCAAACCACACCAGGATGTGAGGAGATGCACTTTCTGGGATTTCATTCATTAGAGACACCTAATCTTTGGACAACACCAACCTTCCGAAGCTAACTCTCCTCTCTATATTCCCCAGGATCTCCAGTATTGTATTTGAGTTCCTGGAGAAAGGAGAAAGGTTTTCAACTTGGAGTTAATCTACCTGGTTCAGGTTGCTGCAGCCCATCCTTTTTTTTTTTTTTTTAAGATTTTATTTATTTATTTATTTTGAGAGAGAGAATGAGAGACAGAGAGCACGAGAGGGAGGAGGGTCAGAGGGAGAAGCAGACTCCCTGCCGAGCAGGGAGCCTGATGTGGGACTCGATCCCAGGACTCCAGGATCATGACCCGAGCCGAAGGCAGTCGCTCAACCAACTGAGCCACCCAGGCGCCCAAGCCCATCCATTTTTAATGGGAAAGAAGTCCTGATGAATGTCCCGGAGGCCCGTGTGCCACCCAAATCCCGGTATAAAGATGGCCGCCATTTTGTCAAGTGCCGACAGTGCAGCGCAGAAGAGCGATCACACGGACTGCCTGCCCAACAGGCTGACAATCACAGTGCTCTATGTGTCCCTGAGAGCATCTCCAACTCAGTTTATATTTTAAAAGAAAATAAACACACCCAGACAACCATCTCCTGTGCTTCTCCCCATTCCCCTCCCTCTGATAACGGAACAAACCCTTTACGATGGTGATCGCTGACTGGGGGCAAAGGCCACAGACCCTAACTCCACACTAAGGGGCTGGGCTCACCCTTGAGACCGTGTCAGCTGGAGATGTAGGTGTCTCTGGACCTCTCTTCACTTCTCAGGGAGGTCTGTAACTGGATCCAGCTTCATCCTGGATCCCGAATGGTTCTAGCTAGATTAGACCCAATCTGAAGACAATTTGAGCCTCTTGCTCAACAGTCTTTGGGAATCCTGCACTTTTCCACTGGGAAGTGGGTGCTGCAGAAACCTGCCTAGCCCTGGGACTGTGCCCAGAGCCCGGCCTCCTGCAGGTTTGCTGGGCCCCTCCCAGCCCCGGTCTAACCCCAAGTGAGCTGGCATTGGCTGGTTGGTCTGGTCTCTCCCAGGATCCCTGTTTGCCTTGGCCTTTGTCAAGGCGGAAGGGAGCTTGAGGAGCCAGGGGGTTAAGCAACAGCTTCCCAAGGGCGAATTCCTGCCCAGCGCCTGGTATCTGTTTCCCGAGCCAAACATGGGTAGCTCTATTTCTGCTGATTCCTGATCTTGCTGCACACTGCATGCTGGCTCTCTCTTCTGGTCTGGTTGTGCCCTCCCAGAAGAAGGAGTTCAGTCAAGGGGCCCGATGGGCACAGCCCAGATGTAGATCTTATATGGGAATGCTCCCACCAACTGAATTCTCAGAACATCATAAGGCCCCTCAGAGCCGATTTGGAGTTCTGTTAGCCCTTCCTCCAGGCCCCACTTAATCGACACAGCCAGGTGTTCTTTTAGATACCTCAAATACGCAAGTGCTTGATAACAGGGTGGTTTAAATGTCAGAGAGGCAGGGCACGGCATAGTGTGAGAGGCTGGGACTTACAACGAGCAGATAAGAGCCTTCTTTGTCAGGATGACAGCTTTGCCCAGCGTCACCTACCATTTCTCAGGTCACCCCGTGTTAACAGGTTGCATCTGATTATTTTTGCACATAGGTTCGAAATGTATGAGAGACGATCTGAATTTCTCGCCCTCCTCTTGGACAAAGCTAATAGCACAGACTGCAGCGAGCTGATGTTCTTCTGTGTCCATGAGCTGGGAGGTGATAAGCTAAGGAAAGCCTGCTCCTATCCCCATTTTTACATGAGATTCTAGAATCTGCCGGGGACCAACCTGTTTAAACCTGTTGCGGCATAATTATGAACACCTCCTTTTGCTCTCAAAAGGGACAGCTGTACAGTGGATTATATAGTCATCTGATGTATAGAGGACATCGCATTCATTCTGGCCATGTTCTTTCCAGATGTGTAGAGAGCCCGGTGAGGCTGGGGAGGCCAAGGGTGAGAAAGGGAAGTGACTCGTCCCTGCTCAGGCGGTGAGTCAGGAGCAGAGCAATTAATGAGAATCCAAGAGCTTTGACTAAGGAGCTACTCACCCCTGACCCCGCCCTGCTAAAGGAATAGAACGGACAAAAGTTGGTTGAAACAGCACACCAGTGCCAAGGTGTGAGTAAAGCGGTGGAGAGAAGACTAGCAACCGAAAATAACTGGAAGACAAAGGGAATCCCTCAAAATATGTTGGTTGAGAAGAGAGTGTCCTTGAGCCCATGAACGGGCTTTAGGAGACTCACAAAGGGGCGGGTGCGAAATAATATTGTACAACGAGCTGACCCATCCTAGTGGGAGCTCAGAAGCTGCCGGACAATGGGTGCATTGACGAGTTAGTTACAAGTGACCGCAGGGAGAAGGGAAGCGTGAAGGAGTCATTGCAGACAATCTGGGCAGACTGCAGGGAGGAAGCAGTAAGCTCCCCGCGGCTGGCAGATGGCCCAGGGCCATCCCAGCAGTGTGTGCTCCGAAGGACCCCGGGCCACCTCCAACCCTACCCCAGTGTTGCTTAGTGAGGTGAGTGTTGAGCTGGCTTCTGGAAGAAGAAGTATGACCAGGAGAAAGGGGCAGGACACTGCCTGGCTGGAGCCCAGTGCAAATGAGGAATGTGTGGGGACAGTGGGCAGACAGGCCTGCCTGGAGCAGAAGGGCTGGTGTGGGGGGAATCCACAGAGATGGAAGAAAAGAAACAAAGAATGTCTGCCCAGCATCCTCATTTTTTTTGGTTTTATGGGAAAATGGTGAAACTCTTTCTTGCAAGCGGCGATTATAGAGGGTGGGAGTAGGAGGGTGAGAGTAGGAGGGAAACCACAGTGATTTTCTTTTCTTTTCTTTTTTTTTTTTTGGACTGAAAAAATGTTTTCCCCAAACTAAACAAAGTGAGATTGAGAAATTCAACATGGTACCTTAGGGACCTGGTAGCTCATTGCTACCCGGAGGCCCCCCTTCCCACAGGCGCCTACTTCAGGCTCTAATGGCTGGCTGGGGAGGAGAAGGGGCCGCTTCAACTTTTCACGATCCCAACGGTGATGGTTCTCTTTTTGCAAAGTAGTTTTTGTCCCCTCCTATGAGGGCACCGGAGTCCTTGCGGTAACCATCTGTGCGCCCCGCCCCCTCACCTGCCCAGTGGCCAGACTCCTCTTCCTCCTCCAGCTGGGAGCCTGGGACTTAGGTGGGCCTCCCTATTTCATGCCCTTGGGGCGGGTGCTGGTTGCTGAGTTACCTAAAAGGTGATTTCCCTCAAGATGGGGATTAGCATCATTAAAGAAACAAAGGCATCCCTTAATTACAAGCCTAAACCCTCGCCTTCAAAGAGGGCTGGAGGAAAAAAGTGGTGCTGGGGCCTGGGTGGTCTTGCTGGTACCACTTCTTCGGTGATTTGATTCACCGAAACCATTCATTTTAGGACTGCCTTTTTTTTTTTTTTTAAACAGAAAGGTAGGACCATTCAACCTTCTTTAGCAAATTGCAGTGATTTTTAAGTAAATAAAAAGGTCAGCAGCCCCAGCCACGGTGTCCCATGTCAGACGCAGTGTGTCTGGTGACAGGAACTATCTCTAGCCTGGGGGGAAAAAAAGAAAAAAAACAAAAACCCTGCAAGTGCTCAGTTGCATTGCAGAGTCATATTTTTACTTACATGAAATTCTTGTTCTCAACCATCTGATTTTTGTTCACTACTAGATCTAAATCTAGTCAGGTCTTATGCCTGCAAACCCCTTTAATGAGCATGATATCTTAAATTGTTTTTCAATTGGGGTGGCAGTGTTCTTGTTTCTTATCTGGGAAGCTGGAGGCCCTGAGGCCACCTGCACAGTCCCACGGGGGTGAGATTTTATCTGCTGGCTCTCCCCAATCCCCTCTCTCCCAGGCCCCTGCTGGGGGCTGGGCCACAGAGCCTCAGGTAGAAATCCAGTCCCTGGACCAGCCTGGGTCTGCTGGGGAGGGCTCGGTGGGCCCAGCCTCCGCATGAGACAGGAGTGGGACAGGGATGCTTAGGGGGGCTCCTGCTCATGCTCTGGGGCTTCTGAGTTGCCGCTGGGTGTGGGAGAACCCTGATCCTGCTTCTTCTGGAGAGCATAGTGGGGACTGCCCCATCTTCAGTGGCGCGGCGGGGGTGGGGGTTTCTCTGTCTCAGACAAGAACCAGGGGCTGGCCTCCAGTCCTGGCACTTTTCAAGTGTGGGAAGGAGGCTCCCCGTGCCTCTCCCGAGCACCCCAGGCAGCTGGCTTGGATCCTGGACCTTTGCTGTCACGGGTGCCAATGTCCATGCCAGGGACCCAGCAGCTGTCTCTAGCTAGGTAGGTAAGGGCTGAATCCCGGTGCCAACCTAACTTTTTTCCAAGCAGCCTAGATTAGCCAATTGGAAAGATACCTTCAGCTTAATCCCAGCCTCTGTCATATCAATGGAGGGCGGAAGTGAAGATCTCACCAGAGACCTCCCCCTATCCCGCCCCACCAAGCCAAATGGGTTAATGACACAGGGCAAAGTGCCTTGCGCCTTCTTAAAGACAGGGCCATGTCCATATAAAGTCCTACAGTTGTTCACCTTCACAGAGACAAATGATTTATTTCAAATTCCATTTTGCTCATGGCTAGCTCTTCCTGAATAGTCTCCAAAACGCTCCCATGAAAGCAATTTACACAGCGGCTCTGCCTAATGCACTGACCCGAAAAGGGTCCTGTGGGCAAAAGCTGCCAAAGAGACACAACAGAGATTTTTCTCAGCCAGGGCCAGGGTGGGGGGCCAGGAGAATGGGGGGGGGGGGGCTCCATTCAGTCCCCAAGATGAAGAATGCGTCTGCCTTTAGTGAGAAGCTGGTCCGTGGGCTTTCTCAGTTTTCTCTCCTCTCCCGAAGCTACAAGTCGCTTCCACCCTAATTCTAGGTCACTGTCAGAATAACCATCTACCCAGCGTGGCCAGGGAGTGTGGATCAGGTAAAGGTAGCAAGAGCTCCTGGAAAGTGGCAGGAAGAGGGATTATTCCACAAATGGCGTTGGAACCATTCAGAAATGGTGGGCCATTCGGAAAAACAAGTTAAGTTTAAGCTGATTTTTACTTTACTCTTGGCTCCCAATAAATTCCTCGTAGATAAAACTTAAAGATAACATTTGAAACCATAAGATTTAAAAATCGTGGGTGCCTTTGTTGATCATTTCTGTAAGGGACGTCCTTTCTAGAGAGGAAGGCATCGATTTAAAAACCATAAATTCCATCCCATAAAAGCATCTATACCTTTGTGTGACAAAAACACCTTTAAACGGGGGAAATATTTGCAACCCATAATGGAAACACAGGACAAATTTCCTTACATTACAAAGCGCTAGTACAAATCAATAAACAAAAAGCAGAATAACCCAATAGAAAACTGGGCAAAGAACATAAATGAGCAGTTTGTAAGAAAAAATAATACAAATGCCCAACAAGCACTCTGTGTGAAATTGAAGACACACTGTCCAAGTGCTAACAGGATACCGTTTTTCACCTAACTGGCAAAGACTGTAAAGTTTTATAATAATTACTGCTTGTGAAGCTATGTGGAGGAACAGGTATGTGCAAATATTGTCATGAGGGCTGTCGACTGGTAGTCATTGCTACTGCTAAGATTCTTCTAAGAGCAATATAGCAACGTCAATCATAATTTTCAATGTACATAATCTTTAATCCAGGAATCCCACTGCTTGAATTCAGCCCACACCTACCTTGGCAAAATCCCACCATGACACCTGGGACGAGGATGTACCTTACAGCGTTGTTGGGAATGGAAAAAAAAAAAAAAAAAAAAGCCGGGATCCACTGAAACTGGTTAGAAAATAGAACTCTTTGAAGAAGTTTCTAGAAAAAGGTTCTGAGTTGATTGGTGGATCTTGATAAAGGGGGGTCATTGATTTTTTGTAAGAAGTAGAGAAGGAGAGCCAGGCTCTGGACAAGGCATTAGCAATATCTGACAAAGTTCTGAAATGGTGCACCTCATTAGCAAAAAAAAAAAACTGTTGAGCCTATTTCCCAACATATGTGTTGGTTATAAATAGATTCAAAAATGGGATAAAATGAGTGACTTGAAGTACAGGAATATAAGCTCTAATATTTTTTATGCCCCTGCTCCCCGAATTATCTCACAGGACCCCGCCAGGTGTGTGTACTCGTTCCACATTAGCAATGAGAGTACCACACTGGCAATTCAAAAATATGTATACAGGGGTGCCTGGGTGGCTCAGTCGGTTAAGCGTCTGCCTTCGGCTCAGGTCACGATCCCAGGGTCCTGGGATCGAGCCCCGCATCGGGCTCCCTGCTCAGCAGGGAGCCTGTTTCTCCCTTTCCCAATCCCCCTGCTTGTGTTCCCTCTCTCACTCTCTCTCTATCAAATAAATAAATTAAATCTTTTTAAAAAAACACAAAAATATGTATACAAATTTTTTGACGCTCCTTCCACTGAGAGGTGAGGTCTACGCCTCGTCCCCTTCAAACTGGGCAGGCTTTTGTGACTGTTCTGACCAGCAGGGTTCGGCACAAATGACAATATCTGATTCTGACTCCATGTTATGAAAGGTGTCACTGCTGCTGCCTTGTCTCTAGAACACTTGTTCTCGAAGCCTTCAGCCACTAAGTGAGCGGTCAGGCTGCCCGGAGATCACCAAACGGGCACAGGATGGAGGGCAGCCGGGCAGCCCCGGGTCGCCCAGGCCTTTGTCTGACTGTAACTGCAAAGGGTACCAAGCCCACCACAGAGCCGAGGCCCTTCCCACCTTCCAGATCCTCGGAAACCATGAGAGGGAGATAAGAAAACGCTGGTGCTGCCTTAAGCCTCTGCATTTTGGAGTGATTTGCTACACATCAATAGGTAACAGGAACAATTGTGATCCCAAATTTTCATAGATGGTGTGTGTGTGTCTATGTGTGTGTGTGTGTGCACACTCTCTATAAAATTTGTATAAAATCAACCATGCATGCACATTTGCTGTGTTTTGCATAATTGTGAGGGGTTAGAGAAGAAACTGCTGGAGGGATTATTTCAGGGGTGGTGGGCTGGGAGGCAGGGAGGTCATCTTTGCTAGAAATTAAATGGCAATGCTCTATGATCGCTTGCATGTTGTAAATTTTTTTTTGCTTTTGGAATCTTTCAAAAATTTTACCTGGCTTGGGAGGACACATATTAGCTTTTCCAAAGAAGATTCTTTTCCAAAAAAGATTCTGCACAGTACCGACTCTGGCTAAACAGTAGCAACGCGCTTAACACCATCTGAAACTGACTCTCGTCATTAATCATGTAGCCTCTGAGGTCAGACCACATCAGTCCACATCCCGGCTTCACCATTTCCTGTCCACTCTGAACCTCAGTTTCCTCTTCTGTAAAGTGCAAATAATACTAGTACCTCCTTATATTATCTATTGCTGCACAACAAATTACCCCCAAATGTAGCAGCTTACAATAATCCTTTATTATGTTACAATTCTTGTGGATTATGAATCCAGGCATGGCTTAGCTGGGAGCTTCTGGCTCCAGGGATCTCATGAGGTTGCGGTTAATCTGTCGTCCAGGGCTGTGGTCCCATCCGAAGGTTTGACTGGGCGAGACCCCTCTTCCACGTCAATGTGTGTGATTGTTGGCAGCATGCTATTTCTTGCAGACTTTTGGACTGAGGGTCTCAGCTCCTCACTGGCTATTGGTTGGGGGTCTCCCTCAGTTCTCGGCCACACAGGCCTCCCTACAAGGCAGCTCGCGGCATGGCAGCTGGAGCACCCAAGATAGAAGGCAATGTTTTTATAACCTAATTTTGCAAGTGACATCCCATTACTTCTACCGCACTGTCCTTTAGAACTGAGTATATAAATCCAGCCCACACTCAAGGGGAGGGAATTATACAAGGGTGTAGATGTCAAGAGGTGGGGGTCATCAGGGGACATCTTAGAGGCTGCCAACCATAGTACCTGTGGGGTGGTCAGGAGGATTAAATGAATGTCTAAAGCAGAGCACAGTGTTTGAGACAGCATTTGCTCAGTAAATGGAAGTTCTAATTAATGTTATATAGATTCCTGTCTTTGTTTAACAGTAAATGCCCAAGTGCCCTTTCTGCAACAAATTTACAGCGAGATTTCAGTGAAGCCCTTTTGCCAACAATGTACTAACTCATCCTTGTTGCTCTTCTCCTGGAGCTCACGGAGCAGGACTCCCTTAGGAGCAGTCCCCGCCAGGATCTGATATGGCTGAACCTCTCATAGCCCTGGGCCTCGCATTACAGCTCATGATTTATTCATCCTTTATGTAGGTATTTAGCATCTACAAGGAGGCAGAAGCTCAGGCAGGCACTGGGTGAGCCAGGCAGACATAGCTAATGCCTTCACAGAACATACAGTCTATTGAGGGTTCTGGACAGAGAAATGGCAGCTTCAGCCCATTCTTGGGGCTTCTTAGTCCTGCTAACAGGGGAGGTGTAAGCCTAAATGATTGCTGGGGTAAATGAGAGGTTTGTTATTAGTTTTTACGTTTAATTTCCCAAGTACTTAATTTATTTAATTAGAACACATTTACTATTTTATATTTAGGAAACTTACTGATGCCGAGTGTCCCCTCACATAGAATAGAGGCAGAGAGGTCAACTTCTTGGCAACCTCATGGGATCGGATTCACAAGGTAGGTGACACCATGGTTCCCTGGGAGACCTAGCCCCAGTCAAGGGAGGACAGAGCTAGGACTCACATGAGTATGGTCACCCTCCAGGGCCCTTAACTGTTCTTTGTAGGAGCATCTATATAGTCTCAAAAGTAAATATTCATGTATTTAGCCCATATTTTATGAAAAAATAAGCAGTTGCTACTCTTGAGTGCTTGCTGTGGCCTATATGTGAGACAAAGCAAAGGAGCCGCGAGGACTTTGGACCCACAAGCAGTTCATTATTTCTTCACAGAGCCCAGAGACACCTATAGCGGAGAGCCCAACAGGAGCCCTTCTGCTGAGAGCCAGGCATGTCTGGGCACAACAGTCAATCTGTGAAAGAGTAAAAGGCCAAGCGATCATTCTGGTTGACTTCTGGCTGTCATGAACAGAACACCTGACAAAGTGGCCTAAACAAAATGATGCCCATTACCTTGCATAACAAGAAGTTTGGGGGCCGAGTAGTTCAAGGATTAGTAAATTTAGAGGCTGAAATGGAAGACCTGGTTTCTTCCCACGTTTTGGCTTCTCCATCCTCAGCATTGCTGGCTTTTGTCTTCAGGCTTGCCTCCTCATGCTTGCAAGATGGCTGCCCCAGCTCCTGACTTCACGAGCTTTCGTAACCGCACTGAGAGGCAGACAAATCAGCTACAAGTTAGCTGCATGACAGGCCCCACATTTGATATGCCTGATCTTGTAGAAGAGAGAATATATAAGGGAAAGGATGGGAATGGAGCAATGAATTACCTACCTTGTATTATATGAATTAAGTTATGTGCTCTTTTTTTTTTTTTAATTTATTTGTTTATTTGAGAGAGAGAGGGAGGCAGAAGGAGAGGGAGAAGCAGACTCTCCTCCAAGCAGGGCTCGACCCGGGACCCTAGGACCATGACCTGAGCCAAAGGCAGATGCTCAATTGACTGAGCCACCCAGGTGCCCCAGTTATGTGCTCACTTTAAGTGACAATGGATTCTTGGATACTTTTGGGATCCACCTATTTCTAAATTTCAAAGAATGTGTTCTCTCAATTCATGGTCCTCCAAAGAACGTCCTTTCAAGAACATGAATTGGGATCTAAGAAGAGCATCATAGTAGGCTTGAATCAATCATAGGGACAATAGCAAGAATCCAAAAACATTCAACAAGCAGAGAAAAGGGCCAAAAGAATATAATTACAAAGTGCAAAAGTTCTCAAAACATTTTAGACCTTTTCTTCTTACTCATGATTCCCCTTTCTGGGTGGGCCAACAGGAAAAGAAAAAGAAAATCACTTCTCTGAGGCATGTCTTCTAGAGTGAGCTGACCCAGAGTCTTTTTGAGATGAGATGGAAGTTAATTCATAATTATATATACAGCAAACAAACCTCACTATGAAGGTTATCTTTATCATGATATAAATTTATCTTACCTAAACTCCATGGTTTTAAAATTTATTCATTCAATCAGCAAGTACTTTTTAGCACCTACTCTGTGAAAAGCACTGTTTTAGGCTCAAGTCTTGTCATGGTGCTCCAATTTTCTCGTTCTAATATCTATATTCAATAACCACTTATCAAAAACCCTCCTGGATTGCAGAGCTATAATCTGTAATCAGCCATTCATTCTTGGAAAATATTGATAAAACCTCTGCTGGCAAGATCAAGAACTCAGAAAGTGGGGGGTTAGAGTACAAAAATAAAAATGGTACTGTGTGTGAGTATTCACACACATACACATAAATATGCACACATAAACAAAAATTCTGGAAGACAACAATTTTGAAAGAAGCTCTGTCTGTATTAAATATCTGCTCTCCTTAATCTGCATCAGGCATTTGGTATATACCTGAGGTATCATGATTTTCTAAGGCACATTCTTCCAACAAATATTATGCTATGTAAGCTACAGGTTCTTTTATGTTTATAAAGTAGTCCTTACTGGCTTGAAATGTAATATCTTCTTTCACTAACATTCTCCCTTGTTTTATTTTTGCAAATCTCAACAAAATCTTGTGTGACTGTATTTGTCAGCTTCACTACATAACAAACAATCCCCAAATCTCAGTAATTTACATCAGCAGTTTATTTCTCATTCGTGATACATGTAGATTATGGGTCTGTTGTGGCTCTGTCCCATGTTTTTTCCCATTCCAGGTTGCGGAGGAAGGAGTAGCCCTCATCTGGAATCTGCTGTTCTCTTAGGAGGGGGCAGCAGAGCAAGAGACCAAGCTGAACCACAGAATCACATTTAAAGCTTCTGATTATAATGGCATGTATCATGTCTATTCACATGTCCTTCAAAGTCAATCACATGATCAAGCTGGACAATGAAGGGGGGACCATACTTGACCTATAAGGATGTATAATCCTTTTATTTTTTAAAAAGATTTTATTTATTTATTTGCGAGAGAGAGAGAGCATGAGCAGGGGGGAAGGGCAGAGGGAAAGGGAGAAGCAGACTCCCTGCTGAGCGGGGAGCCCGATGTGGGGCTGGATCCCAGGGCCTCGGTATCATGACCTGAGCTGAAGGCAGACACTTAACCGACTAAGCCACCCAGGCTCCCTGGATATATAATCCTTCTAAAGGAGAAGGAATAGGGGCACCCGGACGGCTCAGTTGGTGGAGTACACGACTCTAGGTCTTGGGGCTGTGAGTTAGAGCCCCATATGGGGTGTAGAGATTACTTTAAAAAAAATCTTTAAAAAAAATAAAGGAGGGGGCAACTGGATGACGCAGTCGGTTGAGCATCTGTCTCTTGGTTTCTGGCTCAGGTCATGATCTCAGGGTTGTGGGATCAAGCCCTGCATTGGGCTCTGTGCTCAGTGTGGAATCTGCTTGAGATTCTCTCTTTCTCCCTCTGCTTCCCCCACTGCCCCCACTCACGTGCGCTCTCTCTCTCAAATAAATAAAAAAATCTTAAAAAAAAAAAACCACACACACACATAAAGGAAAGGGAACAAATAATTGTGAACAATACTGTGATCCGCCACAGTAGCCACCTGGCTATTGCCCCAAATACTGAGCCCTACTCGTGCTCATGCTTGTCTAATGCTTCCAAACTGGTGTTGGCTGTGCTTCCACGGCCATGAGTGGTAGTTGCAGAAATGACGAACACAGCTAAGACAGAGAATCTGAATTAGGATTAGCAGGGGTGGGATAATATTTGCCCTTATCTGAGAAGTAAAATTACAGTGTTACATGTGGTTCATCATCAAGGGGACCAAAATCATTGCTGGTCTCAATTTCTGCCATTTGTCAGGAGAAACTGGGCCCACATGCCTGCCTGCCTGTTAATATTTTTAACCACCTGCTCCATGCCAGACGCTGTAGGATATTTCACATTTACATATATACACACCTATTATTTCTACATATCACTGATTTTTCACTGTAACCCGGGATTTACTTGTAGTCATAAAAGATGGCTTACCTTAGATTTCTTGCCATAAAGCTCTTTCCCTTTATATGACTTCATACTTTCTACAGTTGGCTTAAAGGACACATTCTATGATGAGAAAGCTAAAATGAAGTCTTTCTAAACACCTGCCAAAGATGCAATTAACTAATAAGATGACTACTTCACTCCTCAATCTGTGGCCTTTGAGATGATAGATGGATGAATGGATGGATGGATGGATGATACATAGATAGATAGATAGATGATAGATAGATGAAGAGTTCCCCACACCTTCACACTTGGTGTAAGAAGAGGAAGGGAAGAAATCAAGGTACAATAGTGGTTTCAGCACTATGTCTCATAGTTATAGGACCCACTTCAAATTGGAGAGACTTGTCAAAGAAACTACCCCCCCCCCAAAAAAAAACACGAGAACTTCTCGAAACTTTGGCATCCCAATGGCCATTTTGAATATTATCTCTTCTTAAAGCACATGGAGCTTGTTTTGACATTTTAAAAAAGATTTATTTATTTATTTGAGAGAGAGTGAGAGAGAGTGCACAAGCTGGAGGAGGGACAGAGGGAGAAGGACAAGCAGATTCCCCGCTGAGTGGGGAGCCCAACATGGGGCTCAATCCCAGGACCCTGGGATCATGACCTGAGCTGAACAGTATTACTGATACTTATAACCACAGGGGGTGGGGTGGGCAGCATAGTACAGTTCTCTGCTTGCCCTGGTCTGGTTTCAGCTTCTCGTTCCATCCTTTAACCAGCAATGTGGCCTTGGACAAATTACTTAATCTCTTTGTGCCTCGGTTTACATAAATGTAAAGTGGGGTAATAGTCCTTATCTCACAAAATTGTTTGAATATTAAATGAATTAGTGTTTTAAAGCACTTAGAACAGCGCTTCACACACTGTGACTGATACATAAATACTAAATAAAGAGATGAGGAAGTACGACGAAATCCAGTTTATAGAATCCTTTTCAATGCTGACACATTAAAAAAAAAAAAAAATTCTACCTGTCGAGGACCCTTGTTTCATGGAGGGAATGCCTGGTAGCTGCACTCAGAGTTCTTACGTGTGTGCTGAGTTTGGGTTTATGCTAGGACTGACGTCTACAATCAACGAACGTGCTCCGACAACGGCAAACGTAACGTCCCGTGCACCTTGACAGCAGTGACAGCCATTTCTGGTGAGGACTGTCACATTTGCCAGAGATTTAACAATTGCTGGCTTTCCCCCCCAACAGTTGTTGTGATGAGAACTATGAAGGAGAAAGTCCAGCACGTGCGCTGAAAAGGTTCACAGGTGCTGTTTGCACATGACCTGCCGCAGAACGGGGGTAAACACGACTTGACTTCTACTGGTAAAACTTTAACACAAGATAAACTTGCTGACTGCAAAGCAGCGTACCACCTGACTGTTCCGTGCGTGATAGCTAATATAAACAGTGGGGGTGGGGGGAGCGGAGGCCTCCCAGGGTCCAGGGACCACTGCATGGACCTTTCTGGAAGGCCAGCCCAGCTACAATCTGCTCTGCGTTCCTCAGCCTCCTGAGTTGCTTCTGCTTGTGGGGGACAACCCGAGGAAGTGGGACAAAGCTGTAAATCAGGAGCATTGCACGGTTGAATATGGCGGTGTCTGGTGACTCACTGCTCCCAACCCCTTGACTTTTAATACTCACGACGGTTTCTGCCAGGAAATCCCGAGGGCCTGCCAGTGGCCTAGGTTACATGTGTGACCAATAGAATCTTAAACAGAAACGGCCAGTCATAGAAAAATGCATCTTATAAAGCATTTGGGAAAACAGGAAACTTTCTCCAAAAGGAGATGGCACCTGAATTAGATTTCTGAGGATATTATTTCTCTGGGATCCAACACTGCCTCTGGTACATTGAGAACACTTTTATGAGTGTAAAAATCACTGCAGGAGACTTGAAATCGTTTCCTCTCATGTCAGTTCCATCCACAGGGCTATTAAAATTTTCAAAACTTCAGGGCACCGAGGAAATATATGATCTGAATGCAAGCACTTGAGTAACGGCTGACAGAGCTGGGAGTGAGAAGCTCCACAATACTTTATATGTATATTTTTTATTTACATAGAACTGGCCGTTGCATAACCTCACTTATCCAGAAAATAGCTTTGAAACAAGGAATCTTTTAAAATTAAAACAAAACTTGAGAAATACTTTTCTTAGACATATACATCTCTCCTGGGAGAAGTAGCCCTTAGACCCTGACTCAGGAAATATTTATGTTTATTGTACACATAGCCTTAACCAGTGTGATTTTCTCGCTTTCACCCCTCCAGCACTTAGGAAATGAGGAGTAGAGAGGCCTTTTGCTGTAGACATACACGCTGACCAGAAGTAATGCTGACAGCCCACAGAAGGGGGAAATGGAAAATTGTGGATAGCAGACACAAGAATTCTAAAAGGTACAGTGGTTTGGGACTTCTTAGTGTGCAGGCAAACGTCCTACCTATCTCAATTGCCTAAGCACATAACTTTGTCATGCGGTAGCATTAGAATCGGTTCTCATGATGACGACTTCGAGACCAAGAAAAGAAAAAGGGGTGTTAAATGTAAATTTCCCAGACTCTTTCGGAAAGCAGTCGAGATTGAGTTACATTTCACAAGGTTTTCCACCCAAAACATCCTGTCTTTTGTTTCTTCCTTCCTTTTAAAAAATATTTTATTTTATTATTTTATTTTATTTTATTGATTTATTTAGTTAGTTATTTTCTGGTGCTTTGAAGGACAAGCCGTCAATTGCCTAGAGCTCAGCTCTCCTTCCCAAAGAGGGCCGGGATTGTTACGGTGGTTGTATATCATGTATCATATATAGAGGTGCAATTATTACATATTATGTGATTAGTATTAGCTTATATCCTTTAAGAGCCATCTCACAGTTTCCCTGTTTTGGGATAGTTGAAGCTCTGTCTTACTGCTTGAGAGATCCTATTTCTGAGAAGGAGAAGAAACGGGGAAAAGAAATGCGCAGAGGGTACTGTAAGGAGAGGGTATGTCAGAACGCACATTACACCGTCCGTGCTATTGGGAGGGGGAAAGAGGTTTCCTTTAGAGAACAAACAAAATTTCACTGTCTCACTTATTTTTAACTTTAGCAAAGCTCACAGACAGACCTCTAAAACAGCTCACTGTCACCAGATGCCCTTTCAAATGATGAAGAGCCGAAAGAAACATCGAAGTCACCTCCCCATATGATATGTAAGAAATGTCACATTCCTATCTTCCCAAGGAAAAAAAGTCCAACCACGGCAACTCTGCAAGCAAGCCTTGTCAGTGGCAGCCTTCCTTTCTTCCCACGCACCAAATACATGTGCACTCGCACGTGCATAGGCACACATTCTCTATTAGGGACGCTGTCGTGTAGGGAACGGGTAATAACTGTAACAGCTACCTTTACTGCGGACTTCCCATCAGCCAGGCACTGGGTCAAGGGGCAACCCTAATTATCACTTGACCACACCCCTGTGAGGAAACTTCAGTACATTTCCTGAAAGACACAATGCTTGCACGCCACTGGGATAGGATTTGAAACAAGGGTGCTTATTAACCACTAGGCTATGCTGTCTCCTAATGAGGTTTAAACGTTTATCCTTGTAAATGACTCTCATTATCCCAAGGGGCAGGGAACGGTTGAAGAAAAACAGCCACTTTGACTGGAAAGACCCAGAATGGGTGGTGGACCCTGCTCTACAGAGAACGAAATTGCGGGGCACGCTGGTGCGGTTTAATGAGTGCGGTTTAATGAGCCTCTCTGGGTGACTCACGTGAAACCCCAACGTCGGGGGCTGGGAAGAGCCGTGGCCCATGTAGGAAGAAGGCACATCTGGGTGGCTTCTGCAGCAGAAAACTACCTGCTTACATGCTTCCCTGTTCACCAGGAGGCTCTCTGGAAAGTGACTAAAATGTTCACAATCAGACCTGCCCTTTACAGCGTGGGGCTCCCGCCAAACAGACCATATGCGACCCTGGGCAATGTGCTCCCGCCACCGGTAGTCACAGGGCAGCATTCATTCTGGGGGATGAAGGGCTGCCTCAGCTCCATCCTCAGTGACTTTAAGGAATAGCAAGCCCCGAGGATCTGATTGTGCAGAGATGGCCACATGGTTCCAGAGCTCCTGCTTTCTCCTATTTCGGTGTACTTACAAAATGCAGATAAAGCCACTGGAAAATAGAAGCTTGCAAACTGGAGAGAGGTGGGGCGAGAGAGGAAGGGAAGGAGAGCGAACTGATCTGGGAAATCAACAACCTGTCAACCTAATATACAGAGAAATACTGTAACCATTGGTCAGAATATCAAGTTGTCAATGGTTAAACAGAATGCTAAGAAAGTACTAAGCTGTGCAAGGATATTACAAACCAAGCCTCCAGGACCAGTAGAGCTTCCGAGACAAGACTGCAGGTGACGAAGCAGCCATTACGTCATGCTGGAAACCCGCAGACTCTGCCTCCGGGCTCAACGGTGAGCCTGGCTGAGCAGGGGGGGTCTGGGTCTTGGACTTGTGAGCAAAGGTTCAACTCCTTGGGAGTCAGCTTGGGCAAATTTGCCCAACCTTTAGGAATGTCTCATTCCTCAGTGATTTGTGACATTCACGAATACGCAGAGTAAGAGCTTCTCGCCCTCACCAGCCACCCCTGGTTGTTCCCTGAGGTCCCCTGGCTCCTTGGCATGAATTCAGTGGCCAGCACAGGGCAAGTGCTCCATAAGCATTGGTTGATTGAATGAGTATGTGCTCTGTAAATATCCATTCATTGACTGGGTCCTCGTGTGTGAAAATCTAGCATTGAATCATAATTCTGCACCTCGCTCCATTAAACCCAAAACACAGTCTCCACATTTCTGATTTAGGGGGGAAACTGTCATTTTAAGGGAACGTCCATGAATGTCCTAACCTTAAAAGTTAATAGTTCTTTTTTTTTTTTTTTAAGATTTATTTATTTTTGAGAGAGCGAGAATGAGAGAGAGAGAGAGTACATGAGAGGGGGGAGGGTCAGAGGGAGAAGCAGGCTCCTCGCCAAGCAGGGAGCCCGATGCGGGACTCGATCCCAGGACTCCAGGATCATGACCTGAGCCGAAGGCAGTTGCTTAACCAACTGAGCCACCCAGGCGCCCAAAAGTTAATAGTTCTGATATTAAAAGCAATACAGGCTCATTGTAGAAAAATCTTAAAAGACTTTAAAAATACTACTTAAAATATTTACAAAGGCAGAAACAATCACCTGTAATCTCAAATCCTGCCACTTAGGGATAGTTAACATGTTGGTGTGTTTTTCCAATTTTTTTTCTTTATATATACATGGACACATATACATATTTAAAGTTATGATTATATGGAATATATGATTGTGTATCTGCCCTTTTTTTGAGTGCTACAGATTGGGCATTTTCCTTTATGAACAACTATCTTTGAAAATAGGATTTTAAAATATCGACACAGCATTCCATCATATGGATTGAACCCAATTTTTTTAACGTTTTCCTTATTTTTGTACATTGAGCTTGTCTCTCAGTTCCTCTATATTACAAATATAAAAACACAAAAAACAAATAATGTGTCAGTTAAACACACATCTTCAAAATCATTCTACACACTTCTGATATTTTCTTAAGACAAATATCTAGAGGCAGAATCACTAGGGCAAGGGACATAAGCATGTTGAACAGCTCTTGTTATATATTTCTTAAAATATTTTTAAAACTTTTTCTTAAAACATGTAAGGACTATCTAAAGAAAGTTATGGAGAGAAATGACAGGTTTGGGTTTTTGTTTTGGAGGGTTTTATGTTTGTTTTTGTTTTTTTAGTCCTATTGCCTCATTTCCTTTAGCCTGACCAGTCTAAGTATTTGTCATCTTTAGAGTTTAGAATTCCTCCTGCTTTCATGTTTTTCTCCTGTGTCTCGGGAGCACTCACTCTAGAGATTCCTCTATTATCAATGGTCTGTGTTGCCTTGTCCATATTTGGTGGCCTGTGACCTAAGGTTCAGGGGCATTCTGATGGACCCTGCATTGAACCAGGAATTTCTTTGTAGGGAGTTGATTTCAAGGCTAGCACACACATTAAATCAAAGGCTTATTGTCTTAAAAAAGCAAATATACAAGAAATATATACAAGAAATGCTGATTCCGTTGAATTCAAAATCCTCTATTAATAGCTTCTTGACTCTATATTTCTACATGCTCTTTCCAGCATTTTAGCTGATTTCAGGAATATCAAGAAACACTGTTAGCCACAGAAAAAGTTGTTGATTCCAAAGAACTCAACAATGATCACTTTTGAATATGACGTTTGATTTATGCAATGAAGTTAGGGGTAGTTCAACTTTTTCTTTTACATAATAAAAAATTAAGTTTGCTGTTTACATTTAAAAGGCAGCTAGGATTTCTAAGTGCATCATGAAGCTTGTGCTCCTCTTTTTTTTCTAAAAATCTATTTTTCAATGAGCATGGCATATATTCATGTGAATCATAAATATACTCTTCCTCTCCTCTTTAGGTAAGTTGAATCTTAGTTATTATTATAATATATATATTTTCTTAAATGCTTGATACTTTTTCATGTTCTACTCCCCCTTTACCTTTTTTGTCTTCTATATTATACAAAACATAGTCTGAAAAATTTATGTCAAACAATTTAATATTATGTGTCAGCAGAGTCACCAAATGTCTTCTCATATTTCAGGAACTTAGGTATATAGACACTCCTGCTGATAGAATCATAGATTCCAAGGAAAAAGTGAACTTAGCTGGGATCTTGGGATATTAGCCATAACTTACTCATTTGGGTAAAGAAATCACAGTCCGGGGAAGAGAAAAGGTTGGTTACTGAATCTTTGGGTTAGTCGTTTAATCAAGGATATGGAATAGGAAAAATAATAGTCATAGCGACTGACTTCTTTATAGCCTTTTACAGTTTATAAAAAAAGCTCTCATTCAACATTAAAACGTACCTCATTCAGCAAATGAAACCCCCACACATTCCATGTCCCTCCAGGAGCCCATGTGGCTGATTTTATATCTGGTATTTATTTCATTTATTGGTTGTTGCTGGTGATAGTACCTTTCACTTAGAGCCTCAAAAGGCATTTAAGATGAATTCATGCACAAAACAGAAGGCTTATTATTTTGGGTGGGCTGATTTTTAAATGGAGAGTAACACACCTTGCCCTAAAAGTTAAGAAAACAGGGGCGCCTGGGTGGCTCACTCAGTCAAGCATCTGGCTCTTGATTTCGGCTCAGGTCATGATATCAGGGTCCTGAGATCGAGCCCCGTGTAGGGCTCCATGCTCAGCGGGGGGTCTGCTTGGAATGCCCTCCCTCTGCTCCTCCCCCTGCTGGCACGCTCTTTCTCTCTCTCTCTCTCAAATATATAAATAAAATCTTTAAAAAAAAAAAAAGTCAAGAAACTGAGGCCACATCTGAGCAGCAGAATCACAATATCAGTGGGATTTTCAGATTTTTTTTTTTTTTAAAGGTGTTACCGGTTACATCTGCCACCTAGAGCGCCAGGGACCAAATCAGATCTCAAAGAAGCCCAAGGCTGTGTCTTTCCAGGTCTAAGAGTGGGTTTCGCCAATGAAGGCATCTGATATGATGTCTTGGCCCCTTACATTTTCACGGAAGAGGATCGTAAACACTTCCGTGATGTCAGAAAGTAATGTTAATCGCTCATCCGGAAAACACTGTCCCATCAACTCATTCATACTTTCCACAGTTATTGGGCACCTCTGGTTTTCAGGCACAGAAGGAGGGATGCAGAGGAGAACAAGGCACGTGTCCTGCCCTCAACGTGTCCCCGGTCCAGTGGCACATCTGCACAGCTGCATCTAGAGGAGGCATCTTGAATCCTGGGACAGCTGCACCTCCTCTGTGGAAGGTGGCATCGTTCCTTATGACCACGCGGGACAGCTGTTGGGTGCAGTGGGTTTCACAGTAGCATGCCTTTACTGATCTTCAGCAGGGTGTATTCGTGTCCTAGGGCTGCTATAACAAACGAGCACAACCTGGGGGGGGGGCTTAAAACCACAGAATTTTATTCCCACGTTTCCAGAGGCTAGAAGTTCACGATCAAAGTGTCAGCAGGGCCATGCTCTCTCTGAAGGCTCGAGGGGAGAATCTGTCCTGTGCTTTGCTTTTCCCTCCAGCTATTGCTGGCACTCTCTGGCATGTCTTTGGCTCGTAGACACATTGCTCCAATCTCCGTGTCTGGTGTCACATGGTGTCCTCTCCGGGGTCTCTTCTCTTCTGGTCAGGACGACAGTCAGGTTGGGTTAGGCCCCCGCTAACTGTCCCGTCGTCACTCGATTACATCTCCAGAGACCCTATGTCCAAATAAGGTCACATTCACAGTGACCCTGGACTGAGCGACCCCCAGGGTCACCTCCCAGGGATTAGGACTTCAGCGAATCTCTTTGAGGGATGCAATTCCACCCATCACACAGGGATCTGATACATCTATGCCCTCTTCCCAGCAGAGACAGTAAAATACACCAGTTACCCCCCCTTCGGATGGTGGGCCGCAGCTTCACGTGGCTGGGCTCAAGGATAAACCAGGAGCGCCCGGGTGCCCTGGGCTCCAGAGTGGGCCACAGACGGGTAAAATAATGTGCAATGTATTTTGGGGGGTAAAAGGACAGAACAGGCTAAAGTAGACCTTCAAATGAGTGACATTTCATGTGTCCTTCTCTCTTTCATCTTTATGTGTCGATAGCACATTATCCGTCATCCTGATGTCTTTTTCTCCTTGTTCCGGGGAAGCAGCAAAGAGAGGAAAGGTGCTGAGCTCCCGCTGCACATTAGTTGCCATTCGGCACCCCCATTCATTTGGGCTACTCGCCGCTCATTCTCTGCGACAGAGGTTGCAGCGACCATCCCGACAGATCCTGTTGTGCTCCTCGTGATTGAGCCAGAATGGCCTATCTGTGTGCGCTTTTATTTGGGAAACCTGCACACCTGGTTTCCATTTCAATCATTTGTATTGGGAGTGCTTCCCCCTAAGGAACACACAGTTGTAAAGAGTCCCGTTTGGCCTGCAGCGCTGTTCCCACTGGCATCCATTGGAAGGTTGACAAATAATCATCCAACTGGCAGAAGCCAAAATAGCCAGCCCTCTGGACTGCTCACCTTAATATTACGGAAGGCTTTGAATGGTCTAGATTAACTCCATAATCTGGTGTTAAGAACTACCAGGACTGGGAGTCAGGGAGGGGTAGTTTCCTAAAGAAAGCTAGGATCCCAGTATCACAGGAAGAAATGGAGTCGAGCAGGAAAAAGCAGCAGATGTCCACTACATTACACACACACACAAAAGTAAAGGGTTGCGAGATTCTGACCAAGAACTACAAAATCAACCTCAGCTTTTTTAAGTGACTTTAAAAGAGGTCAGCTTCCAGCTTCCTTCACAGAATTTCTGATTACCCTGCCGCTAGTAACCAAGTCAGCAATAAATTCTTTGTTTCTCTTACAAACCAAAGTTGTCCAGGAACATTTCCTGTTAATCCCTATTTTAGAGTATTGCATAATTCCCGAATTATTCTTTCAGGAATAAAGGTGGCAAACAGATATAGATAAAAACAAAATAAGCAAAATAAAACAAAAGGTTAGAGTGAAATTTTCTGTTTTGACATCATAGCTTTAGTAGGAAAATCTATTTGGCTGAGTTATTTTTGAACAGAGAGCAAATAATGATTCAGGTGTAAAAAAAGAAGAACTGGGGCGCCTGGGCAGCTCAGTTGGTTAAGCGTCTGCCTTTGGCTCAGGTCATGATCCCGGAGTCGGGCTCCCAACTCAGCAGAGAGTCTGCTTCAACCTCTCCCTCTTCCCCTCCTCCCTGCTCGTGCTCTCTCTCTCTCTCTCTCCCTGAAATAAATAAATAAAATCTTAATAAAAAAGAAGAAGAAGAAAGCAATCACTATTTATAATAAGGACGATGTTACTGAGAGAGAGAAGAGGATGGACAGTGGGAGATAGGTGACAATTTCTGTCACAGGAAGCGAGAGGCATTGCACTGAAGGGCTAGTAAGCAAGTACTTATCACCTCCCAGTAATGAGATGGCATGCTCTACCACAGATTTTGTTTTGCTATGACGCTTTCACCACAAATATCTCCAGGGGTTTTCAGCCCCCCAAAAAGTTCTTAAAAGTACTATCTTATAATAAAGCAAGTTAATTTTAGTTTATTATTTTGTTTTCTTAATATTATGGAAGGCTTTGAATAGTCTAGATAAACTCCATAATCTGGCGTTAAGAATTGACAGGAATGGGGCACCTGGGTGGCTCAGTCGTTAAGCGTCTGCCTTTGGCTCAGGTCATGATCCCAGGGTCCTGGGATCGAGCCCTGCGTCGGGCTCCCTGCTCCGCGGGAAGTCTGCTTCTCCCTCTCCCTCTGCCCCTGCTTGTGTTCCCTCTCTCGCTGTGTTTCTCTCTCTGTCAAATTAATAAATAAAATCTTAAAAAAAAAGAACTGACAGGAACTCCACCAGGTTAGGGTACATGGAGAAACAACAGAAGAACATAGGATTAATGACTTAACATTACCACAAACCCAATTGTAGAATTCCTGGTTGTGAACTTTTATATATAATGTATTCATTTTGAGATACTATTTCTATGTTCCCAACTTCTCTTTCCATTGTATGTTTATTGATTTTTTTTTTAAATCTTGAGATTTGTTTAATTGACAAAATATACTACATTGCATGAGTGAAAGGTACTGGCTGGGTGGGTCCACATGTGAGCTTGATGCTTACAATTATTTTATATAAATATCGCACGAATAACCAATATGTGGTGGACATTTATGATAAGATTCTAGAAGGATTTAGTGTGTCTGATATAAGTGGAGAGCCCCGAAAAGATAGAATAGAAGGCTATTAAAAATACAAAGGGAGAGGGGCGCCTGGCTGGCTCAGTCCATAGAGCATGCAACTCTTGATCTTGGGTTTGTAAGTTCAAGCCCCATGTCGGGCCTGGAGATTACTTTAAAAAAAAAAAAAAAGAATTTACATATATAAATGGAGATAGAAAACAAACATAATTATCACTGGGAAGAAAATGAGTAGATTTGAATATTTACAGATCAACCAAAAGCAGAGGTAATTTAACAAAGAGAGTGAGAGCACAGTTTTTGGATCATGTCAGGCCTTAAATTCTAATTTAGCTACTTCACAACTATGTAAACTTCACCAAGTCACTTAATGTCTCTGAGCCTCAGTTTCTCCAACCTGTAAAAGAGGGATGATAATATCAACCTCATAGGCATCAGTGTATATAAAGTGTCTAGCATATATAGTGCCTGGATCATAGTAAACACTTGAAATACGGGGATTATTGATAATAATCAATGGGTTGGCACCACTAGCCCAGCCCCGGGCTTGATATCAGGTGCAGTTGGGTGATAGAAAAGGTAGATTGTCTATAAAGATTATTGCTTTCACAAGACTCAGGCAAATAGCATCCATGACACTGTCAAGAAATCCCACACCACAAGCATCACTGAGGGCTAAATTCTGGGACACTACACCGCTACCCTGAGGGTACAGAGGAAAGAGACCAGTGATCATGGGTAAATCCGGGACTACACACATGGGGACCTGACCTGAGCTTTGAAAGCTATATAGGGTTGGAATAGGTAGGAAGGGGACATTTAAGGTGACCATGCCCAGGACGGAGAAGTCCCCCCAGACTACCAAGTAAATGAGTGAATGAATGAATCTAGAGCTAAACAAAAGACAAAGACAGCAAACACAAGAGAGTGAGGGGAGTCTTTAACTGTCATCTTTGGTGGGTGTTCATGAGCAGAGAGACATGTTGGTCAGAACATAGGGATCCACCTAGGCAGGGCCTTAAAAACTGATAAGGAGTTTGGGTTGAAGTAGTGGAATTATGGAGCAGAGGGGGAAAAAATGATGCAAAGAGTGCTAAGGTCAGTTCAAGGATGGTTAGGAATTGTGTTGTAGGAGGAAGTGGGAATGCACGTTGGAATGCAAGTGGGAACGATGAGAGGCAAGGAAAGCAGGGCTGAGGAATGGGTAGCGAGACTCAGATAGGGACAGCGGCGAGCATGGGACCTAAGGCCCAGCCAGATAAGGGAGGGAGAGAGGACCTGAGCTGAAGGTAGCCTCATAATGACTGCAAAATTAGTAGTAATTCTAATAGACAGACGGGAGAGCAGAGAGCGAGAGCCGAAGAGCAGGGGAAGGTGAGCTCAGGGATGTGTCTGTTGGTTTTGAGCCAGTGATGAAATACGCAAGTGGAAAATACCCGATGGGCAGTGAGAAGTTCAAAGTTAGAATCTGACACAAGGATAGAGCGGGAGCGAGATTTGGAATTCATTAGTATAGAGACAGTGAACAAAGGTAATGCAAGAGATGAGGTCTCTGGGGGATCAAGATAAATAGAAAGAAACTAGAATACCAAAGACTAAGTCTAAGGCAATGTATAAATTAAAAATATGAAAGTATTCCAGGAATTCTTCATATGAACACAGGAACCTAAAAAAGGTCAGTGGTCATTATCAGGGCTGCATTATAACTTTTGTGGTTCCCAGAAATGCTGTGGGCATTTTTGCCTTTGTGGGCCCCTTCCTCCATTAAAAACTACGTCCTACCACTGCAGTGGTATAAAGCCAAATATAATCGAGACTGAATTCATTAATATATATTCACTATTGTTATACTATTTTCTCCCTTCTGATTTTAAAAGAAATTAAAATTAAAACATTTTTGGGTGCCTGGGTGGCTCAGTCAGTTGAGCGTTTGCATTTGGCTCAGGTCATGATCTGGGGTCCTGGGATCGAGCCCCACGTCAAGCTTCCTGCTCAGCGGGGGAGTTTGCTTCTCCCTCTCCCTCTGCTCCTACCCCCCCACCCCCGCTCATGCTTGCTCGCTCTCTCTTTCTCTCTCTCAAATAAATAAACAAAATCTTCTAAAAATTAAAACATTTTCAAACGTTTTAAAAATTAAAACTTTTCCCTAAAAGTATCATTGGCCCTGCTATGCCTAACGGTGTGAATAATCCAAAATAATGGGTAATTTTTAAAAACCCCTGTACAGTTGACTTCAGTGTGTGTGTGTGTGTGTGTGTGTGTGTGTGAGCATGCACGCATGTGCAGGTGTGTGCATGTAAGGGGAAATCTGCCTTTTTAAAAAAATATTATAAGCTAATATATTAAGTAGCTTTGATCCTCACAGGTAAACTTTGTTCAGTTGAAGTGGCCCTGAATTGAGATGTGTGGCAAAAGGGATTCAGGGTGAGATTGAACCAATGGTTATCGTACTTTACTGTGTATAAGAAAGGAATTTTGTTTTTATTTTTATTTCTTATTTTATTTTTTAAAGATTTTATTTTTATATAATCTCTACACCCAACGTGGGGCTCGAACCCACAACCCTAAGATCAAGAGTTGCACACTCTACCGCCTGAGCCAGCCGGGCGCCCCAGTACTTTGATTTTTAAAATGCATATCCTTGGGTTCTGCCTCTGGGAGAATATGATTCCTTTGCTAGAATGCATTTTGTACATCCCCAAAGGAGTTGTTTTCAGAATAATTGTGTGTGATTTTGATGTTTCAGGGGTTTAATTCCTACATTTCCTGGAAAAAGGAGTAACAATATACCCCCCCCACCAAAAACTGGAAACCTGAAGCAGAGGAAGTTTAACTATAAAGAATTTCAGGTCTTAAGTGAAGAAAAAGATGGATGAGAAGTCAGACAGCCTTCCAGGATTTCCTTCATTTAGCAGAGATTCCAGGGAGAGCAGCAAGGACCCAAATATCAAGAAAACAACACAAGGGGACAGAGATTGAGGAAGTTCTTCAACATCGCAGTTCGAGGCAGGGCCCCAGACATTTATTGAGTATCTACTACATGCCAAGCACTGAAGACTTTATAGCCTGGAGTAAAGCAAGGGGCAGTAGAACACACACCTTAAGAACTTCTGAAGTTCTTGCCTTCTTTAAGTTCAGTAGGTACAGGATGTTACTTTAAGAGCCAAAGTGAGAAAAAGAATGGAAGGAGAGATCGCAGAAGTGGCGGATGACTCAGGAAGGATTAGAGATAAGAGTCTCTTGGAGATGGTCACAATGAGGTCATTGGCAGCTTTGGTGATAACTACTTCCTGGAGTGGTGGGTGTGGAGGGATGCGAAGTAGCAGGGCTTGTTCCTAAAGTAAGATCCTCAAGTCTGGCCACGGGAGGTAGAAGAACTGGTTGGTTTTAGAAAAAAATGTCTGCTTCAGCCTTGTCCGGAAATACCTAACATAACGAAAGCCAGGGTGAATCAAGGGCTTGTCATGTGCCTTACACCACTCAAGGCACGTGGTATGTCGTTTCACCCTTCTATCAACCTCTGCAGCAAGTGCTGCTTTTATACCCATTTCACAGATAAGGAAATGGAGGCACAGCAAGTTTAAGTCACTTGCCTAGGCTCACACAGCTGGTAAAAGTGGAAGAACTAGAATAAAACCCTGGCTCATTGCCTCCAGGCCCTGCACTCTTAACCACTGGGTGATACCTACCCATACTGAGTGGTCTCTGGACATATTAGTACACACATTTACGGTTGACCCTTGAACAATGTGGGTTTGAACTGCGAGCGTCCACTTACATGCGGATTATTACTGCAGAAATAAAAGACAGTACCGTAAATGTATTTTCTCTTATGATTTATTTAATAACGTTTTCTTTTTTTTTTAAGATTTATTTATTTATTTGAGAAAGAGAGAGTGCGCAGAGGAGGGGCGGAGGGAGAGAATCCCAAGCAGACTCCCTGCTAAGCACGGAGCTCGATGTGGGGTTCTGTCCCATGACCCTGAGATTACGACCCAAGCCGAAACCAAGAGTCGGACACTCAACCAACTGAGCCACCCAGGTGCCCCTTTTCTCTAGTTTACTTTATTGTAAGGATACAGCATATAATACACATAACATACAAAATACGGCTTAGTCGACTGTGCGTGTTATTAGTAAGACTTTCGGTCAACAGTAGGCTGTTAGTAGTTAAGTTTTGGGGGAATCAAAAGTTACGTGTGGATTTTCGACCGGGAGTGGGGGTCGGCGCCCCTCACCCCTGCATTGTTCAAGGGTCAACTGTATGTCAACTTAGAGAGGAAATGAAGCACAGAAAAGGGGTTTGCCCGTGTTTACACGGTACTGGGGCTACAGAGGCAGAAGTGGTGCCTGTCGCAGAGCATGAATTACGCCCCCAGGACTTCAACCCCAGAGTGTCTACAGACAGGGATTTGGCGCTCCTCGTACCAGGAGCCGTAGTGTCAGGCGGCCAAGGGGGAACGGGCCTCCATTCACAAGAACACACATTTAGTTACCCCAGCCATATCTATCTCTGCATTTCTGGTGCCCTACAAAGAGAAAAGCTTTACTTGAGAAGAAGTGACTTTCTTTCCTCTCTCTGAACATCTAGAAAATTCTGGGGCTTCAAAGCCCTTTCTCCATTAGGCCCAAGTAGACTTAGGTACACAGTCCCCAACCCCCTTGGCCAGATGGATGGAAAGCTCACTGTGAACCTGACATTATTAAAAATATTTTAGTAGTATATAATAATTATATAACAATATAGTAATATATATGTACACACACACACTTTTTTTTTTTTAAGATTTTATTTATTTATTTGAGAGAGAAAATGAGATAGAGAGAACATGAGAGGGGGGAGGGTCAGAGGGAAAAGCAGACTCTCTGCTGAACAGGGAGCCCGATGCGGGACTCGATCCCGGGACTCCAGGATCATGACTTGAGCCGAAGGCAGTCGCTTAACCAACTGAGCCACCCAGGCGCCCACTTTTTTTTTTTTTAAAGATTTTATTTATTTATTTGACAGAGAGAGAGAACACAAGCAGGGGGAGTGGAAGAGGGAGAAGCAGGCTTCCTGCTGAGCAGGGAGCCAGATATGGGGCTTGATCCCAGGACCCTGGGATCATGACCTGAGCCGAAGGCAGACGTTTAACGACTGAGCCACCCAGGCGCCCCCCCCCCACACACTTTTTGCTTCAGGTTCCTAAGAGGGAAAATACAATCTAAGCATAAAGGGCTATAATTTGCTTCTTCTTTTATCAAAAGTTAATGACATTGCTTTATCAGTATAGAGTGTGTGTAACTGATCCATTGGCCTTTCTCTTTCCAGTAGTGAAAAAACATGTCTTGGAAATGTGTACATATGGACAAAGGGAAAACTAGAAGGATAATTGGCATAATGATTGGGTAATAAAGTCAGGCCCCGAGTTTTGTGACTCCAATAACTGCCGCTTCTACAACTGCCTCGCTTAAGGAGAATGGTGGTGGAAAAACCATCAGGGACACAGGAAGGGAGACAGTATTATCTGTTGAAGAAAAGTAATAGTGTCAGCTGTAACTACATTACTGATAAAAAGAGGTACACATGTCTACCTCCCCAATACAGTCTGTGCATATCTTTAAAAAGTATATGTTGGTTTCATTTTTAAAAACCTAATACTACTTCAGTGTTCTAGGGGAACTTACTATTTTTTTTTTTTACAACCCTGTAGTAAATTATGGACTTTATAAAGTGTATTTTTTTATATATAATTCTGAATAATCAACTCCTAATTTATGTCTTTTCTAAGGGATACAGCATTCCGTGTAGAATGTTCTTAAAGCTCAGTAACAGACACAAATGGTTATTAGCGATAAGAGAAGATTATTATGGAGAATTCACATGGAAAAATCAAATCTTCCTTTCCATTATTTTGGAAATGACGCTGGGCAGGAAGGGACTGACATAAAACCTCAAGGCTGTGCCTGTATCTGGAGAGGCCATCTTGGCATGGTGTCCTCGTCAGAAACTCACACTGCCTGGCTTTGCTCACTGAGCAGCTCGAAAATGCTCTGAGTTCACACGGGGGTAAGAAGAGAATTGACCATGGTCATTTTCCCTCCTGACCTGTTATAAAACAAACAGACTGGAGTAATTTGCAAACTTTGTTTTCTTTCAGGACGACACAGTGAGCTGCCATCTTGAGTGCTCTATCAGGGTGGGGGCGGGGGGAGCAGGCATGGGGTCCTGGCCTTGGGGGTAGGATGTGGTGCAATGCTGTTCTTCATTGGGCACCATCCCGAGGGGCGCCTGAGGATGCAGTGCTGGCTGTGATCCAGGTAAATTGGAGGCAATCCTAGAAGTAAGAATATCCATCATGCTTAGTAAGATCTTGGGTTGTAACCGTTGCCTTGAGCCTCCAGACATTTTTTATAAAAGCTCTCGGTCATGAGGGCCTCTTTCCGCCTCTGCTGCCATATGTTTTTCCAGCTGGACCTCCACCAGTCTTCCGCTCTCCAGAAGGTTCTCATTCATTCAGCCCAAGGGTACCTCGTTGGCTTTTCTGAGGGCTGTTGGAAGTTTCAGCAGGAGTCCTGGCCACGTGGAGAATCGAGCTCCCTGAGCTCGTTGATGAAGGTCTCAGACTGGGAGTCTGTGCCTTCAGACGCTGTGCTTTTCTGACTCAGTTTAAATGTGGAGAAATGTAAATATACACATTTAAATATGTGAAACTGCATCAGAAAAAAAAATCTTATTAGCATGCATTTTCTGTGATTCAGACTTCCTCACCAAATCCAGCAGCAGGGAAATTTAAGAACGGGTTTTTGTCCACAGACTGGGATCCACCCACTTACTCTGAGGAACCAGTGGCCTCCGAACCTTGTTTTCCATTGTTCATCTTGTATTCACCTGGGGCACTGGGGATGTTTCAGCTTTTCCAGATGGTGGTTTTCAGATCAGTCGACACAATGGTCGGAGTCACAACTCTTTGACACACTTTGGAGTTCTTGCTTATGGGCCAAGGCTCACCCTTCCAAATTCTAAGCAAATTGTTTGCTCTTTGTGATTCAGACTTGGTTGTTGCCCTGTTGGTCATTTTTCCTTTGCGTGAATTTAGAATTCAGTTCTTCATCCTCAAAAGCCTAAGTGAAAAGGAAACTGTTCACACATTCTCCGTGGCAAATTCTCCTTGGAAAACCCTCATAAGGAATTGGGCTGTCTGTGTAAAGATCTTACTTTACTGATATATTTGTATTTGATTTATAATCAAAACTGAGTCCACTTCCAGATTTTAATCATGCCCTCATTACTCACTGGTAAGTGTTTGACTATACTTTGCCCCCTGCTCCCCACCCCCCACTCCTAACTCAATGCCCCTCCTCCACCCTCCTGGTTTCTTTCTTTCTTTCTTTTTTTTTTTTTAAAGATTTTATTTATTTATTTGACACAGAGAGACACAGCAAGAGAGGGAACACAAGCAGCGGGGAGCAGGAGAGGGAGAAGCAGACTCCCCACTGAGCAGGGAGCCCGATGCGGGGCTCCATCCCAGGACTCTGGGATCATGACCTGAGCCGAAGGCAGATGCTTAACGACTGAGCCACCCAGGCACCCCCACCCTCCTGGTTTCAGCCTGCCCCCACCCCCGCCATGTGCTGCCACCATGTACGGCTAAATCTTTTCTCATCACCTTCCCACTATGAAATCTGCAGGGGCAAAAATAATACCTATGATAATGTAAAGAGGCCTTGGAACAACTCGAATTGGCAGTACAAAATCCAAAATCTTGACAAGTATTAGTTTGGGTAGACCAATTATATTCAGGGATAGCTGTGAAATTGTGCAATCTGAAACGGTAAAGTATTTTTGAAAGTAGACAACCAAAAGCAAGATTATGAGGAAATCACACTAATTTTCACTTTCTTTCTAGCTTGTTGGTTTCACTAAATGCTTAAAGGAGAACATAATCACAATATTTCCAAACTGATTGTGTAACTGCTCGGAAGCTTGACAATGTACCTCCCAACACTCACGATAATACAGGTGACATATATCTGGTAGGTTACCCATTAAACGAGTGTGACAGATCGTATTTCTAGTTAATTGTTAGTTCCTTATGACCTTAGACTTTGCCTGTGTATTTAATAACACCATCTGCCGTCTCGGGTAGCAATACCACCTTTTTACGTGAGGATTACTGTTCTTACTTCGTAAACAACAGTGCTCAACTGGAGGTGTTGAAACTCTACCATAGAATTATTTAACTTATACTACCTCTGGAAAGCTTGAAGAAAGAAACTGATTTTCTTCCCTAGGCTGGCTTTATTGGCGTCACCTAAAATATCATAATTTATATACCTTAATAAAAGCATAAAAATGATTTCCAAGTTGTATTCTTGGTCTGCAAGATGAAATGTTTTAAAAGACCTCTGACTGTTATGTCTGTCCTGTTTGGCTTCTTCCAGACTAGTTTCTCATAGTGTATAAATCTCTGGGAAATTTCCCAATAAAACAGACAATTAAGAACTAATTCCCACAAAGTGAAATGAAATGAGACTTTTTTTTTTAACCATCACTCAAGATTATGCCTCTCCATTTGGGGGCATGTTGAGAATCCTGCTGGAGTTCGAGCAATATCAAAACATCTACTACTGTGTCTTCTATAACAAGGCAAATGTTGATGGAGTTTTAAGTGGGCTACCTTTGTTCGGAAGCCACAGATAGAAGCACCTGTGAAATGAATTCCTGATGGTTCAGAGGCAAGGAGGGGGTAGTATTTACTTTTAATTTAATTAGGTTCATGCTGTACAGTGTACTGGACTATAGTGTCATTCTCCAACCCATGAATCACAACTTCCTAGAAAACAGGGGCTCTATGGAGTGGGAGAACTGGTTTGCACCTAACTGGTATCTCCTGCACGAGGGGGCAGTTGCACCTTTCTGAGTCAGGAGAGACTCCATTCACCAGTTCCTTCATTTGTCTGTGTGCTAACGCATTCCCAGCCTTGAACCCAAAAGGAGCCGAGGTGAATAGAAATTGTTATTTGATTTTACTAGGGAAATGACAGCTCCTTAAAGGTGAAAACTTTTTCACAGCAAGTGTAATTTTTCATTCCTTAACATGGTGACACTACTAAGAAGTAGGAACGAGCATAGGAGGATAAAGCACTCTAGGTCATGTGTACCCGATCTGGAACTGACATTTGTGACGAACTGTGACAAGGCTCATAGGATTGACCGTGATAAGCCCAGCACTCACACGACCCATAACTTGATGGTAAAATATGGACACTTCACAGGGTATGAGGTTTTAGGGGGTTTTTTTGGAGGGGGGTGGTTAATTACAGGGAACTGGAGAGGTTGGCCTGGACACCCACCACATGAAAATAATCAAGAGGTCGTCTGCCAACAGAAAACAACTTCAAAAGTATGGAATGTAGAATTCTGAGCCTAAACCACTTGACAGCATCCCAAAAAGGCATGTCCTGACATGTTTTCAGTATAAGAGGGCTTCAGCATTCCAGGCTTTTAAAAGAATGTCTCCTATTACAGCTAAAAGGGGCCGGTTCTCCTTTTCCACACTCTGAATTCATGGAATCTAGAAGTCTGATTCTGGGACACTCATTTTCAAATATATTGAGTAATTTTTATACGAAAAGCAAGGAATATGGCTCTTTTTTGGTTTTGGAAGAAGAGTTGAAATGAAACATCCACATATAAGTGCTTCCCACCAACACCGTTTTTGAAATATACAGAATTTAAGAAACTTCATTAGTTTTTTTTCATAATCAGACTCAAATAAATGAAACACATACAGAAGGTTGTGAATGTAATATTTGACTATAGTTAACAAATTTCAAAATATCAGGATTCCTAGAACTTATCTCCCCTAACATCTTTTATAAATTCAGTATATAGCCAGCAGAGAAGCCACACAGCTATTAAGCTGAGGAATCTTGGGTGAGAATACAAAAAAAATCCTCAAGACAAGTTTCCACATCCTGCTGATGTATCCGTGTATGGAAGTTTTTTGTTTTTCTCAACTTAGGTCCTCTTGAGTAATCTGAAGGAGCTGTCAATAGGATATTGAATCTTTGCCCATTTTATATGAAGTATATACATAATCTTTGCCCATATATATATTAAGATATACAAGTATATTTAAAATAAAATAAGGCAGTCTCTTGTGAAAAGAAATATTTTCCGTAAGTCTTGAGACACTTTAATTGGGCATATTAATGCTGATACAGATGCTTTTGCCCTGGCTAACTTAAACTAAGTACAGACCGTGGCTTAGGCACTCCTAGCCTGGGATCGGAGCCCAAACCAAGCAGACATAATGTTCTCAGATGATGTGATGATCTGGTAGCCACTTAACCTCACAACTTTATTTAGATGGCACAATGCCCCCAAATATTGGGCAGACACTCCCTGGTCATTTCTCTGCATTGTTTTGTGATGCCACGTGTGTCAGAAGAATGTCGGGCTTGGGTTTGTCAAATTCCCCTGTATTCCCGTGAAATCGCGCACCGTGGAAAGGGTCTGAGTAGAAATGGCATCGAGTTCAGCATCTCCTCTCCCAGAAGAGAGAAATGCCGGGCCCAGGGTGTCCAAGTGACCTGTCTCAGGTGATCTGCCAGGTGTGTGAACAGAACCTATGGTTCCTCGGCCACTTCCTGTGCAACTATTTACATGTACGTAAAAAAAGAACCCGGGGAGAAAACAGAAATAGGAGGTAGCCCACCAGTGGGCTAAAGAAAGAACTGCAGTCTGGGAAACGTGGATTCTAGCTGTTGTTTACCTGCATGTTTTCTTTGAGGCAAAGTCTTCATTGCCTTGGTGCCCCAGTAAATTGATAAAGGGAGCGGACAGGACGTCTTAGTCATGGTAAAGAAGAACGAATTGATCTGTTAATGCAAATATAGGTAGATTGGTAGGTAGTGGGATAAAAGCAATCTGAAAAATGTTCAAAATCTAGCAATCTCTGAAATGCTAAGAGATAGCCCCTAGGAAGTTCGCATGTGTGTAGTTCCCAGGCAAGTTTCAGACCGGTTTCCTCGCTTAGGAATTTGCTGGAAGGGCTGACAAGGCGGGCCAACAAGTCCATCAAAGTTCATCCTACTTGCATTTTTGCTGTCTGTGACCAGCTTTTTAGTAAACACACTATATTTAGGCAGTCACATTAGGAAATCTTTTTCTCTATTTCTGTCTACCAGTGGTCTTTTGTTAGGGCATAAACTCAGGCTGTCTGTTCATAGACAGCTGCACTTGGTTTTCTTCTTCCCTGTGTCAACTCAGTTCTGAGTGTGAATCTTAATTGTCTTGGTGGTTTTGCACTCCCCTTGGCAAAGAGGCATTGCCACGTGGGCACAAGAGCGGATGTGCTAATGCGTGTGCACACTTACTCCAATGAATAAATAACAGCCCACGATGAGTCTTTTAAATTTTTCTTCCATTTTTCCTTCCACAGGGAGCCCTCTGTGTCTCCTCTGTACATAAAACTGACCACACACACAAAAAATGGAGAAATAATTTTACTATTAAACATTTAGATCTTTGGGTATTATTAGAATATCACCTATACACATAAAATAATTGTTTTAAATGACAATACTACTTTTTTTCCCCCCCCCATTCTATCCTTTGTTGTGGAGAAGCTGTTGGGTTGGCCCTCAGTGCTTCTTTGGGAAGAACTGTTCTATAAGTAGGTATAATTTAGCGTGTTCTGTGGAGGGGGTAAGTTCGGGGTCTTCCTACATCGCCATCTTGGACTGGAACTCCTTCTTCTTCTACTTCTTCTTCTTCTTCTTTTTGTTTGTTTTTTGTTTCTAAACACATTAGACTAGAGCAAGTAAGCCACCAGAACAGATTACTGAAACCCCATTGATAAAGGCCAGATTTTCCCGCTGACTGGCATTCTTTTGCAAAATATATTTTCAGCTTGTCAAGAGAAAGTCAGTCTAGCTCATATTGGCTCACTTCTTTTTCATAAGAAATACAATGACAATGAGGGCTTATTTGGAATAAGTTATGATCATTTTGCTTCCTATAAGCCCTTTATAATCATGAAATGCTATGGAATATCTGACTTCACGTAATTTTTTTTCTTTTCAGGGCCCCCTAGCCCCTTGTGTTTATTTGTCTGAGTGCAAAGTAGCCAGGACTAGAATCCTATAACAGGAATAAAATGATTTCATGAGATGATTCCCTTTTGTTCTTAAGGAAGCACATCATAAGGAGCTGGAGGTGCAGTATTCCAGTTTGGTGACTGCCCAAACCATATCCTCACCCAACTGAATCCCAGAATGGAAGTCTTTTATCCTACCCCCAACATCGATTTTGATCTAAGGTTCATAAAGACCAGCACAAAATAGCTTGCCATTTAAGGTGTCCCATACCAGGCACGGCGTGGTGGCAACTGTCTCTCATCTCTACCATCTCCCTCTATCTGTTGTGATTGTTGGCTGTTCTTTACATTGCATGTCCTGTGAACTATCCTAGAATTGCTTTTTTTCCTATAAATATAGATAGAGATTGGCACATCTTAACATTCTTTTTGTTAACACTCACAAATGTTAACACTCTCCTGCTAGGTTTCTACACTGTGCTTATGTGATTTTTTTAAAAACTCAAAGTGCAAGTAGAATCTTCTAGACTGTATCATTAGACAACAGGACTGGATTTCAGTTCTGACACTCACCTTTAATGCTACTGTAGGCAAATCACTTAATCTTCCAATACTTTAGGTTTCCATTTCTGAAAAAGGATGACAAGATAATACAATTTATGGTTGAACTATCTTTTTTGAATGTCCATATGAAAGGTATAATAAACACAAGGCAATCATATTATCCTTAACCTTTTAGAATTGTAACATCTTCCATTTTTTCAGTCCCCTTACTACTGAATGTGTATGCAGGAAAAGTCACATTTTAAGTAGGTAAGCTAATGAAAGAAAATTTACCATCTTGATATTTTCAAACATTATCCTTGAAGTTAGTTCACCCCTTTTGTCAGCATCTTCCTAGTGATCTCTTTTAAAGGATTTTGGTGAGTGTCTTAAATATCCATTAAACCCGCATTCAGACCTTTTTCCAGAAAAGTACATTTCATCATGCTCTTTCCAAAAAGTCAATAGGAGGGTTCTGGCAGCAAATGGCTGTTGAATCCCTTCCAGTTCTCCTACAAATTTCCTTGCAGACTGAGCGAGTGTGTGACCTCAATCTCTCCTTTGTCTGTATTTCTCACTTAGCTCTTTAAATTCTGACACAGTAAGTAGTTAGCCTACATCAAGACCCCAATTTTTACTCTAAATGGGGACCTATACATATGTTTACACATAGGCTGATGACTAACAGCTTCTGTGTATAATATGTGGGTGATTAAGAGCTCCTGTGATTTTATTTGGCCTGATTCTTAGACCCTCCACAGAGTTTATCTCCTCCACATGCAAAAGTCTCTTTAATATCCACATGCATTCTGTGCACAGGGGAGGCAGGCTACACGGAGAGGTCAAACAGAGGGAAAGTATTTCTAAAAAAGTGTATTTGCAATTTGAAAACAGTAGAACTGTCTCATAAAATGCTATCACTTAGAAGAAAGGCTCTCCTATCTACTACAGAAGGTTCATTTGTGTCATGACTCTCCATAGTATGTATAGACGTATTCATATAAACAGAGCTGTTCAAGTACATATTTATAATTTTTTTTTTAAGTAGAAAAGCCCTGAGTAGCACATGCACTCTTCCAATCTTATGGCAGTTTTGCCCAAGTACAAGGAGCTGAGGTTGTTATCCACAGAAATCCAAATGACACGCCGCTGCCTTTTTTTTTCCTCCTCCAAATATGCCAGGGTCAGAGTTTAAGAAGCTCTAGTATGGTTGCAACATCATGCTATTAATAGAAACTGCACTCTAAAGAATGAAGGCTGTGATTCCACATGTGAATATAGGGTGAAGTGCATGAACTCAGCAGTCTCTAGGAATACCACCTCGTGGACAGCACACACGTTGCAACCCTCCCCCCCACTGTGTGTCCTCAGGGCAGAGTTCCCTCGGGGTCTTCTGGAAGGAACAACTTTTTTTTTGTTTTTTTTTGTTTTTTTTTTACACTGCCCTGTGGACCACAGGGCTGTGGTATGTTAACAAGAGCATCTCCACTGGAGTAAGCTCCGGGGAACAAATTCAGATTTTAGAAGTTTAATGCTCACGGGGTGGAAACCCATGTAAATCGCAGTGTGGGGAGGGCAGATTTCTTCCACCCATTGAGCTATTTCTTAGAACTGCTCCCTTTGGCTTAACATCCGATCACTTCCCTTATTCCTGCCTTTTGATGGTATCATACAGAACAGTTTTCCTTTTGCTCCTTAACTGTGATTTTTATTTAAAAAAGAAATCTTAGAAATTAGAGCTGGAAAGGACTGTTGCTTCATCTAATCTCGGCAGAAGTGTTCCCCATAGAACATTTCCTTTAGTTCTTAAGACAAATTGCAGCATTTCAGCGTTCTGGTTAAAAGCCAGCCTCAACCCACTGTCCCACCAACCCTTCGTGCGCCATCCACCTGCCTGTCCACATATGAATGTGTAGGAGCACCCTGCAGCCAGCCTGGTAACCTTGACTCTGAATGGCAAAGATTACCATAATGCTCTTCTGAAAGGACCTGCAGCCTTAAGCAAGAGGGCAGAGTCTACGTGACTAAAACATACCAACTTCCTCTTTCATAAGTCATCACATGATGAACTACAATTACAATTCCTGCCTTGTCTCTGCGAATTGCAGACGCATTGCCTCACCCTAGAAACCCTGCTTCTGTGTGTGGAGGAGGCGGCTGTAGCTGCTGCAGCAGCCGCTTTGGAAGGGATCCAACTCCAGTCTGTGCCGGGAGGGAGGGCGGAGGGTGGAAGACGAAAACAAAGCTATGTTTACTTAGCATAGATCGATAAAGCTGCTTCGGAGCTACATGAAAGGCCAGGCAGCATGAAAGACTTTTGATACAATATAAGGAATTGCTGCCCCGGATCCAGGGCCAGCCTTAACCCCCTTGATCCCGGAGCCTTTTATGGCAAGAGAGACCAGAACTAAAATAGCCTTTCCATTCTCCAGCAGGCATTTCATTAGGGAAGTTACAACAACTCCATTTCGACATTAAACTCCTAGTGTAAAATAAAAAGGAAATGTCCTTCATTTGGAGAAGAAAAGCTCCGTTCTACAAAAATCCTTACTTAGTCCCTCTCAAGGCAGAATTTGCAGCTATTTCTATTTTGGTATGAAATGGCAGGCTTTCCTTCAGGGTATTACAGTACCAGCTTGTAGGTAAATGAGTATAATTAGGCCATGGCTCTAACACAGGGTTGTTGTTGTTGTTGTTTTTAATGTTCCAGTCACTGCCTAGTGGGGGCCATCTCTTGGGGGGTGTTCAGATGGCTAGTCTCTCTGCAGCACACAGACGGGACCTCGTCCACTTTGGGCAGTGGCCTGGGGAGAAAAGTCACCTGCTACAAGGAGTGGCACAGGGTCTCCATGGAGAGTGACCAGAGGAGCAGGTCCTGAAAGAGGTTCCAGACAGCAGGTACCAGGAGTGACCAAGCCCACTGGCACCAGCTGCTCCAGGGAAGGATCTGGGCAGGCCCAATTCGCCCAGCTAGAAGAGAGTGAGGCAGGGTTGCAATTGCAAGCAAGATCCGGGAACAGATGGGGAGACCTTTATGGCAAGCACACCTTCTCTGGAAATCCCCAAGAGAAGACATGCAGGGCTAGCCTGTAAAAACATTTAAGTCTGGCATTACGTTTTCTGTGCCACTTTCGAACAGGTTTCTTCATGTGCTTTAGGCAGCTCCCTCCACTGTTTCGCTAAGGGTGTTTTTCCTCTTCCTTGTGGCTAATCCTTTGAAGCAACCTGGCATTTTCAATAGCAACAACTAGAGAGAAACGTCAGCAGGATTTTTTTCTCTCTCCACCTACCAATCCAGTTGTAGGAAAGCTAATATAATTAGTACCCTGTTCTTCCCACACTTAACCAGCCCATTCCAGTCTCAGGGAGCGATGTGGGCCTGTTTTCCAACAAAAGAAGCTCCAAAGGGCCGCCCTTACAGACTTGAAGTGTCTAAGTCCCAACTGAGAGTGACTAAGCCCGCGTCTATTAGTCAGGAAGACTAACGACCAGCCAAAGTGATTTACCATAACACACACCAGCTCCTCCTCCCGATAAAAGTGTGAAACTCGAGTGCTCACTTCAGTCTGGGCACAGTCTGCGGCTGCCAACCGCGGCAGAGCGCAGCGGGCCGAGCAGGCTCTGCGGCCGCACCCCGCCTTCGCTCCAGGCGGGTTTGCACCCACCAGGGGCTACCCTGGCCTGGGCCGCGCCGTCAGTCCCGCCTCACTACGGCGTCGGGGACTTCTGCCGATGGCCCGGCCCCGCGCGACACCTGCCTGCGGAGCCTGCAGGCCGGCCAGCCGGCTACCCCACGGCCGGCGCGGACCCCGGCGACCGCGCCCCCGCGCCACCTCTAGTCCAAGTTTGGGCCAGGGGGCGGGGCCTAGAGGCCCACTGTTGCCGGAGGGGGCGGAGCCTGCGCGGTGACGCGACCGCGCTGGCCGTGGACCCCGGATCCCTGGAATGTGCAGTCGTTCAATGAGGCCGCCAGTGCCAGCGGCGCCGAGTCACGTCCGCGCGGAGCGTGCGCACTCGGCGGCGGCAGCGGCGGCGGCGGCGGCGCACGCGGGCCCGCGGCTCTGCGCCCACGTCACGCGCCCGCCGCGCGGTCCTACATAAGGCGGCTCGGTCCGCCGGCGCCGCGAGGACCTCCCCGCTCGGGAGGGCGGGGCTGAGAGGAAGTCTCGGTGTTTGCGAGGGGTACGGCGCTCCCGCTCCCCTCCGGGAGGGTTCCGCCGAACGGCGTGTGGACGCGATCCCTGGCTTGGAAAGAGACTCTTCTGTTAGTAAAACTTAAGGGCACCGCCGGCGCGTGTGTCCTTCCCAGGCAAATGCGAGTGTGAAAGCACTTAGTGGAGTTTAAATGTAACTCCTTAAAAAAAACTGTGAACCACGCTAGATTTAAAATCCCCATCCTCTAGAGACAGCACCAAGTCACAAAGTGGCCTTGCTTTTAAAAACACGAGCATTAGCACGATTTGGCCCAAACGTTCTGGAGGGGAGGAATGGTGACCGAGTAGTGGAGGCAAAAGCACGCTTCCACCGCCTTCACATCGGGGACACCGGTCGCAGCGCGGACTGGCGGCGCTGCCCCGCGGGCGGGCGCCCCGGAGCCGGCTCTCCCGGCAGCGCTCGTTCTCTCTCCGCGCGCGGGGAGGAGGGGGAGGGCGCGAGCGCGGGGGAGGGCGGGCGCGCGCGCGAGGGGAGGGGGCCCGCGCAGGCGCTGTGCGAGGCTGTCGAAGAATCAAGTCTGTAGAAGTGGAGCGGCCGCGGCAGCAGCAGCAGCAACGGCGGCGGCGGAGCTGAGGCGGGCTGGGCGCTGACGCGGGCGCTGGAGAGCGGCGACGCCAGGAGCTGTGAGAGAGCAGCGGAGCGACCCGGAGCTCGCGCCGCGCCCGTGCTCCAAGCCGTCCGGCCGCTGCCGCCGCCTCGGCGCGGCATGCCCCGCCGCTCGGGCTGAGCCTGCCCCGGCGGCCGCCCCCCGCCCCCCGCCCCCC